>NC_066561.1:5083293-5119186 GCF_024679095.1 Eriocheir sinensis | reverse complement strand
TCTATTGCACCAGACTACAGAAATGTCTTAAGTAGTGTAGTTGCGTTCGCTAGCTCCATTGTCAATACCTAACACTGTGTACCGTTTCCACCAGTTCTTTTCACCCTCACAGGCTATGCATATACAAGGGCCTTGCCGCGAACACACACACAGCCATTTTGGACAAAGAATCGTCAAAGGCTCTTCGTCTCTTTAACTTCTCTCCTCTTACTGACAGTCTTATATCTCTTTAATGTTGCAACTCTTTCTATCCTCTATCGATATTTTCATGCTGACTGCTCTTTTGAACTTGCTAACTGCTTGCCTCCCGCTCTCCCGCTTCTCCGCTGCACACGACTTTCTGCTTTAGCTCCTCCCTATACTGTCCAAATCCTTTATGCAAGAGTTAACCAGCCTCTTCATTCTTTCATCCCTTTCACTGGTAAACTCTAGAACAGCTTCATTCTGTCTATTTCCTCCTGCCTGCGACTTGAACACCTCCAAGAGGGGAGTATCAAAATGCCTCTCCAAACGAAAGGGACCACCTCTTTAGAATACTTCAACCATCATAATTAAAGGAGCAACTCTATAGCGAACTTGTATTTTTTTCTACTACCCTTGAGCTGCCTCGCTAACTATAAAAGAGAGTAACATTTGTATAGTTACTGGTGCCTTGTAGAAAACGTAACAATGTGCCAAATTCTACTCCCATGAAGCCATTACGCTGAACTGTGGAACTCGACAAGGTATGGCATGGCTCAACTGTGAACGGCATGCTTAGCTAACGCGCCTTACACTCCCCCGTCCATTCCCTCTCCCTCCCTCCTTCAGTCTAACCAAAGCAAACTCTTAAACAAGTTCTAAGCAAGACTAAGTTAAGTAAGCAAGCAAGCTCTTAAGTAAGCCCCTTGTGCATGCGGTTTGATTGTGACCTAAAAAAAAATGATACTCTAAAATATGTTCGTGAGATATTGTGTTTCCTTATTATTTTTTTCAGTGGTTTTTTTTTCGCCGTGTTTTGCTTTTTTCTTCAATCCGTGCAGCGGAGTAAGTCAGTGAGGTGCATAAGTCAGTCAGTCAGTCAGTCAGTAAGTTGTGAGTGAGAAAAATGAGGGAGTGAGAAAATAAGAAAGGGATTGTGTGTGTGTGTGTGTGTGTGTGTGTGTGTGTGTGTGTGTGTGTGTGTGTGTGTGTGTGTGCAGCGAAGTTAAGTTAGTAAGGTTGTGCATAAGTCAGTCAATCAGTCAGTCAGTCAGTCAGTAAATTGTTGTGAGTGAGAAAATTGAGGGAGTGAGAAAATAAGAAAAAGACTAGGTGTGTGTGTGTGTGTGTGTGTGTGTGTGTGTGTGTGTGTGTGTGTGTGTGTGTGTGTGTGTGTGTGTGTGTGTAATAAACAAGTGTAGTGCCCCCCCCTCCCCCCCACTACCACCATCACAATCCCAAAAGTAACTTGTAGAAAAATAAACAAAAATGACAGACAAGCAAACAACCCCGCCCCCCCAAACAAATTACCCCCCCCTCCCCCCACACTCTTGGCCCATTGTGCAAGGAAGTCGGGCCCCCCCTCCCCCACTTCCCCCTCAGTCCCTCGCCCCCCCGTACTCCCCCCCCCCTTCTCTTTACTCCAATATTAATTAAGGAATCTATAAATAATGTATATAAGGAGGAAATTGATCATGTGACTAATTTCTCGCCCCCCGCCCTTAAAAATAACTCCCCAAATCTGCACCCCCCCATCACACACGCCCCCCCCTGTATCCCTGTATATTGTATTCACTCACTGCCCCCCACTCTCTCTCGCCCCCTCCCCCTTCTCTCAGCAATGTGTATACTCAACAAGTTTGTATAATTGTATAATAAACTTCAAGAGAGAGAGAGAGAAGAAAAAAAGTGTGTTTGTGCGTGCGTGTGTGTGTTTTTCAAGGTTACTCCAACTTCAGAATAATAATTACCATATTGATTAGTTTACTGCTAGCCGACACCCCCCCCCCCAGCCCCCCTCCTCCGGTCTCCCCCCCCTCCCCTCCCCCCCCAGAAAATAGTTAATAAGGTAAAGGTTAATTAATGAAAATATATTCCTTTACCCCCCCCCATCTGGCCCCCCCTCCCCCTTCTCGCCCCCCTCGCCCCCCCTTATCGGCAGTCCAATGGTGTGATTAATGGTAATGGTTTTCACATATTCAGTGGACGAGGGAATGAGGTTTTTTTTATTGCCTTTCAGGGTTTTACTTTATAGTGGGTGTTCTGGATTATTGCAGGTGGAAGGATATTATTAGGCAGGTGTGATTACTAACGGCCCCCCGCCCCCCCAGGTGTGTGTGTGTGTGTGTGTGTGTGTGTGTGTGAAGATGCGTTCAGGTAAGGCAAGATAGGTACAGGTAGGCAGATAGATAAAGAGTTAGATAGACAGATGAAGACAGATTTGGAATAGATGAGTGAGAGAGAGAGAGAGAGAGAGAGAGAGAGAGAGAGAGAGAGAAGTTCAGGTAAGGCAAGCTAGGTACAGGTAGGGATAGGATCAGCTGATTCAGTTTTACTAAGTTCTTTTCATTAGATAACTTTCACATGGATTAGAATATACGTTTAATTAGATTAGTTCGAAACAGACTTAAGGTGGAATTAGTACAAGAAAGGCTATAACCAGATGATTCGAACTAATGAACTTCTCTATCGTGACATTACATAGAGATTAGAAAAGATTGGATCATGTTTGGTCAGGTTAGGTTTGGCTCTCCATAATAATAGATTTAGTGGGATAGGTTTGTTTTTGTTTTTTTGTTTTTTTTACAGCAGAGGAGACAGTTCAAGGGCGTTAAAAAAAAAACAATAATGAAAAAAAAGCCCGTTACTCACTGCTCCTGAATAGAGTACATTAGCTATAAACAAGTGATTTGATCCTATAAACTTATTTTTTCGCAGCTTTATGTAATGATTAGAACAGATTGCATTAGGGTAGGTCATGTTAGGTTCCCCTCTCCCTCCTAGTATTCATTTTAAGGTGGAATATCACTAGGAAAGATTTAAACAAGTTATTCGATCCTTTGTACCTTCCACAACTTTATAGATTACAGACTGCATTAGGTTAGGTAACGTTAGGTTCCCTCTCCCTTTTAGTAATCATTTTAAGGTGGAATATCAGTAGGAAAGATTTAAACAAGTTATTCGATCCTATGTACCTTTCACAACTTTATATATAGATTACAGACTGCATTAGGTTAGGTAACGCTAGGTTCCCCTCCCTCTTAGTAATCATTTTAATGTGGAATATCACTAGGAAAGCTCTAAACAAATGATTCGATCCTATTAACTTCTTTTTTCACAACTTTATGTAATGATTAGAACAGACTGCATTAGGTTAGGTCACATTAGGTTCCCCTTTCCCTCTTAGTAATCACTTTAAGGTGGAATAAGGACTAGGAAATATTTAAACAAGTGATTCGATCCTATGTACCTTTCACAACTTTATATAGATTACAAACTGGATCAGGCTAGGTCACAGTACACCTTCCCCTACTAAAAATAATATGAGCTCTTAGAAATATAAACCGGGAAAAAAAAGTTTAAACAGGTGATTTGATCTAGCTAACTTCTCATAACTTTTGCACAGACTCGATTTGATTAGATTAGGTCAGGTTAGATTACGTTAGGTTTGTTTTGTTATTTTTACTGTAAGGGACGCAGCTCAAGGGCAAACGTAAATAAAAAGGAAGGGGCCGTCTATAAAAGAAAGCAGAGATGAGTTAGGTGTAGGTTAGGAGATGAATTAAGTTTGTTAGGTCTGGTATAGGATATATTTTTTGGTGAGAGCGGAAAGTGTCCAAAATAGGGGTCTAAGACACTCCCTACATCACTGCCTTCAGGTGTGCCTAATTAGACCTATTTAGTGCTTGAGGTAATGAGAAATGAACAGGTATATTGATAAGTAGATAGATAGATAGTTAGATAGATAAATGAAGACAGATTTGGAATAGATGAGTGTGAGTGAAAGTGTGTGACGAGAGAGAGAGTAAAAGTGATGCACAATATTTTTTTTTCCTTTTCTCTTTTTTTCGTTTATACTTTGTCGGCGTTTTTTTTTATTTTGTTTATTTTTTTTTCTGCACTCTGCATGCTATCGTGTCATGACCTTATGGAACGACATCTCGGTTTTATGGGTTTATTTCCTTTATAAATCTCTGGTTAATTATTATCCATTTTCTTTGCATTTTGATTCCTCCATCCTTGCCATTCCCTCTTTATTTTTTCTCCTTTCCTTCTACCCTATTAATTTATTTTTTATTATGTTCTTTAATGACCTTTTTTGACCCCCCTTCCCCCCTCCCTGTATGCCCCCTGCTCTCCCTCCCTTCCCCCCTCCCGCCCCCTGCATCTCCCTGCCTCCTAACCCTCATTTCCCAAGCCTTTTTTGTGTGTGGAATTGGCGACTAATGTGATTTTTCTCTCCCCTTCCCTCTCGCGTCCTCCTCTTGTTATCCTCTTCCTCCTCCTCCTCCTCCTCCTCCTCCTCCTCCTCTCCATATGCTGTCAATTCTTTCTCCTGTTGTTCCGCTTCCTTGTTTTTTTTTAATCTTTTCTGTTTGTTATTTTCTTTTCTGTTTTTTTTTATTTAATTTTCTTTTCACTCCTCCCTCTACTTTTTTGTCTTTTCACATTTTTTATTCTTCTTTTCCTTTTCTTTTTGTTCTTTTCTTCCTCTTTATTCTCTTTCGTCTTCTTTTCTTATTTTTCCTTTCCTTTTTGTTGTTCTTTTCTTTCGTCCTTTCCTTATTTCGTTCTTTTCTTCCTCCTTCTTATTCTCTTTCTTTTGTTTTCTTCTGTGTCCTTTCATTTTTATTGTTCTTTTATTCCTTTCTTCTTCTTTCGTCCATTCCTTATTTCGTTCTTTTCTTCCTCCTCTTTCTTTTCTTTTCTTATTTCTCCTTTCCTTTTTTATTGTTCTTTTCTTCCTTTCTTTTTCTTTCTTCGTTTTTTTCTTCCTCCTTATCCTCTTTCTTCTCCCCCTTCCCCTTTTCTCCCATTCGCCTGTCTCTCTCCTATTCCCATTTTCTTACCATTTTGCTTTCTCATTACATTTCTACATTCTTTCCTCTTTCTGACGCTCTTTCTTTCCTCCTCCTTTTCCTCTTCCTCCTCCTCCTGTTTCTCTCCTTTCACTCTTGTTTTTTTTCCCTCAATTTTCCTCCTCTCCTCCTGCTGTCTCCTTACTTCCTATTTCCTTCATTTTTTCCTTCTTCCTTTTTTTATCCTCTTTTTCACTCACTTTTTTCGTTCCATTCTTTTTTGTTGTTTCCTTCCTTCCTTCCTTCCTTCCTTCCTCCTTCTCCTCCTCCTCCTCCTCCTCCTCCTCCTCTCCTCCTTACCTCATATTTCCTTCATTTTTCCTTCTTTTTCGTTCTCCTTATCCTTTTTTCATCTCACTTTTTTCGTTCCATTCTTCTTTTGTTGTTTCCTTCCTCCTTCTGTTCTTTCCCTCCTCCTCCTCCTCCTCCTCCTCCCCACCAGCGAGGCGGAGGAGGCCGTTGAGACCGAGGACTGGAGGCGACAGCGCTCCGAGTCCTCCACCGCCATGGACGAGATAGAGACAACGTATGTGCCCACTGCCATGGTCATTGAGAACACTAAGTACGCGGCCAGCCAGGTACGTGTCCGTGATTTAGGGGGGTGTAAATGAGTGGTGGGTGTGCACGTAAGTTTTGGGGGCTGTACGTGTTTTGCTGTGTACGTGTGTGATTTTATTTTTTGTGTGTGTGCGTGATCTTCTGTCCGTGATATTTTGGTGTGTGTACGGTTTTTTTCGTGTTTGTGTGTGTGTGTGTGTGTGTGTGTGTGTGTGTGTGTGTGTGTGTGTGTGTGTGTGTGTGTACGTGATATTTGGGAGTGTGTTTGATTTTTAGTGTGTACGTATATGATTTTTTGTCTGTGTGCGTGATTTTTCGTGTGTGTGTGTGTGTGTGTGTGTGTGTGTGTGTGTGTGTGTGTGTGTGTGTGTGTGTGTGTACGTGACTTTGTATGTACGTGCGTGAGTCCTTAACCTGCTTCCGTGCGTTCTTCACTTGTCTTTTTTTTCTCCCTTTTGTGTGTTTTTTATTTTTTTTAACTTTGTTTCTTTTTCGGGGTGTCTTTCTTTTTTTCATTTCATTCTGGTTGAGTACGTGTTTTTTTCTTTCTTTTTTCTTTCTTTTTACCTCCCTGCGTGCTTCAAGAGCCTGAATTTTTAGGGGGGGGAGGGGGGAGATGGGAGGGGCAGGTTTTCCTCTCTTTTTCTGACTCTCCATCCTTCAGCTGTGCTTCAAGTGTTCGTCTGCTTGTTTTCTCGGGCTGGGTTGAGCTTTTTTTTTCTCTCTTTTCTGAGGGGGATGTCTATGCTTTTCTAGTATTATTTTTTCATTTTCCTGATCTATGTTGGTCAGTTTTTCCCTTCATTGTTCTTCTAACCCGTTTGGTTTCGATTCATGCGTGTACTCTTACTGTTTGTGTTTTCTACCTTATTTCCTCCATTCCTAATTCATATTTCGTTTAAGTTCCTGCCTCTTACCTCTGAAGGCGCTTTTACACGAAGATGATTTCGCTCAGTGAGTAAACTTATCGTAAGCAACCTTCGCTGAGCTGCCCAAGGAATTGATCACACTGCCATGTTACTTTCGATGAGCAGTCTTGGTCTTGATCTTGGCTTTGATGAGCAACATTAGGAATTTTCGATTTTAATCGGCTCCAAATGACCAGAACAATACACAATGGAAAGTTGTGAGCACCGGTGCACTGATCTCCAGGAACCGTATACCCAATTTGAAGTATAAATAGATGTTTCTTAATTTATGTCAGTCATATTGTCTTACTTTACACATTTTCACATTAAATTAGGTATTTAAGATGTCAGGAACAAAATTGGGTTTCAATAAATATCTAAGTCATCCACTGATATAGATTCTTTCTAACATATATCAGAAAGAAAACGTCCCTGCTAAGTGAGCAAAATTAGGTTCTGAGGAGTTAGCCGCTTACTTACGGAAATCAGGGTTCCGTGAGCAGAACGCTCACGGAACCTTGCTCACTGAACAAAATCATCCCTATGCAACAGCGCCTTACATTGCCATGCTTTGCTCTCATGTCCCTCCTAACTCCCTCTTGTACCTAAATCCCTCCCTCCCTGACCCTGTTTTGTCCCATCCACTCTCCCTCCGTCCCATCCCCTCCCCGCCCATCACCTGTTTTGTCCCATCTTCCCCGTCCCTCTGCTCCCTCCCTCCTTCCCGTTGCGGCAGGAGCGCCACTAACTCTCGTGTGCCTCAGGGGCGGACCACCGGCTCTGGCTGTTGTCGGGGCCTCGCTTCCTGCATCAAGAGGACCGTCGACCGCGAGGAATCCAGCAGCCAGATCGGGGGTCACCGCTCCGGCTACCACACCCCCGGCTACCACACCCCAGGCTACCACACACCCGGCTACCACACACCCGGCTCGGCGGAGACCACCCTGCCCACCTCGGTCTCCCGCTGCACGTCCCTCAACTACATCCGCGAGCCGCTGTCCGTAACGCCGACGCGCTACCGCCAGAACTCCATGATCCCGCTGGTGGAGCGCGCCGAGCGGGCCGACCACCACCACCCGCACCACCACCACTACCAGCACCCCCACCACGGCGCCTCGGCCACGCTGCCCCGGGCGGAAAGCACCCTGGGCGTGGGCGGGCGGGGCGGCATGATGGGCGGGCGGCTGGCGACTCGCTCCCACTCGTCGGACTCCGTGTACACCATCCTGATCCGCCTGCCGCACGACCCCTCGCAGGACGGGCCGCTGCACCCGCCCTCCATCGTCATGATCGAGGAGGAAGGGGGCGGCGCCGGCGGTGGTGGCGGCGGGGCAGGCACAGGCGGCGCCAACAGCGGGCAGGACGGTGGCAACGCCAACTCCGGGGGCCACAAGCTGAGGTTTGAGCGCGGCACGTCCCCGCTGGCCCGCCGAGGGGATTCGGTGTGCTCCGACCCCAGCGGGCAGAGCACGCGCGTGGAGTGTTCGCTGCACCCCGGCGGCCCCGACGGCACCTCGCCCGTGCCCAGCCGCCGCGCCCAGCAGCTGCCGGACATCAAGATCCCCCTCAACGCCAAGATTATCCCCAAGCAGCTCGCCAAGACGGGCGGCGGCAGCGGCAACTCTGGCGGCAGCGCGGGCGTCGGCGGCCACAACTCCGGCGCCTCCACGATGCCCAAGAAGAAGAAGAAGAAAAAGAGCCAGGAGAAGAAGCAGGACCGGAAGGCCGCCAAGACGCTGTCCGCCATCCTGCTGACCTTCATTGTGACCTGGACGCCCTACAACGTGCTGGTGCTGCTCAAGACGTTGTTGGCGTGCAAGGCCGACGACTGCATCCCGCGCCAGCTCTGGGACTTCTCCTACTACCTGTGCTACATCAACTCCACCATCAACCCCATGTGCTACGCCCTCTGCAACGCCGCCTTCAGGAGGACCTACGTGCGGATCCTGACCTGCAAGTGGCACAGTCGGAGGCGGCAGGGCGTGCAGCGGGGCTACTACAGCTGAGGTCGCCTAACCTGCCGCCTAGCACGAGCCACCTACCAGCTCCTCTTCCTCCTCCACTTGCACTGGCAGGCGAGCATCTGAAGCCGCGCCGCGCTGCCGCCCCCGCGCCCCCCGAACGATCCCCAGCAGGCTCCCTCGCCCCCCGCTAACCCCCGCAACACACACACACACACAAACAGGCTGTCCTAAGTAACCAGTAGCAAGGCAGTGGTGACAACGGCTCTGATACAGACTACTGGTCACACACACACACACACACACCGGAAGTGGACCCCCGCGCCGCCTGGTCCCCTGGGTCTAATCAGGGACCTAATCATGTTACCAACTCGCACGAAATATCAACTGCTTGTCTGCAAAGGGTGATTAGCGAGTCAAGGACGAAGCAGTATGGCAGGTCAGGACGGCGTGAAGGTTTAATTTAGACCCTGTTGACACACACACACACACACACACACACACAGAGAGGAAGGTTGTGGTATCAGACAGAGTGATTGCAACGTTAATGGAATGGCTTGGCGTTGGTTACACTGCTTGCTACTCAACACACACACACACACACACACTCAGAGGAAGGTTGTGGTATCAAACAGAGTGATTGCAACGTTGATGGAATGGCTCGGCGTTGGTTACACTGCTTGCTACTCAACACACACACACACACACACACACCCAGCGCTCATGTCAACAATGAATAGCAAACAGCCCACATTTTCACGTCAACAGTAAACCTGGAAAAAACAAGTCGTATGTCTGTCAGTCTATCGTGTTTGCCAGCGAGAGTAACACACGGGAAGGGGACCATGGAAAGCCTTGTCACCCATCACGGTCTGGTCACATGCTAGACTCGTCATTGCCAGGAAGTACCTTTTTGTCAGCGGAAAAAAATATACACGCACTACCCAACATAACCATACATACATACATACATATACACATACAGGAGGAGGGAAGCCTGCTGGAAACACGTCAAGCAATGATAGTGAAAACAAGAAATCAACAGTAACATTAATTATCTTGAAAATAGGCAACACTTCCCGCCGTTCTCCGCCTCCTCTCCCTCTCTCTCCCTCTCCCTCTCTCCCTCACCTCGCGCTCTCACTCTCGCTCACTGATTTTAGAATTTGCTCCACCGTCGATATACGAAACTACAGGAAATATAGGCAATAAACAAGAGAATACAGCGGAGAAACGAGAAATATTAAACGAAGCACGGAAGAAACAACATATCCAGCGATGAGAGGGAGAAAGAGAGAGAAGAGAAAGGAAATACATGTTAGGAAGAGACGAGAGGGGCTGAGACGGCAGTGGGTAGGGGCGGCAGCCAAGCCAGAAAGCGAGAGAAAGATGGAGAGAAAATGAAAGAAAATAAGAAGCACTGAAAGATCTCTGTAAGGTGTCTCCGCTGGTCTGGCTGGTTCTTGGTTTACATAGACATTTGAAGAAGCTGCAGTGTTGCCAAAACGAGCTAAAAACAAAGAAAAACGAAGCAAAAACGAGATGGAAGAAGAAGAAAGACGAAAGAGGGAAATATGAAAAAAGTAGACCAAAGCAAAATGATGGAAAGGAAGGAAAACAAAGCAGGGAAATAAGAAATAAAGTGGAACGAAACAAAAGATGGAAGGCGAGAAGAAAAAACGAAATGAGGGAAATAATAAAAGTGGAACAGAGTAAAACAAAAGATGGAAGAAGGCAAGCAGGAAAAACAAACGAGGGATATAAATAAGTAAAGTGAAACAAAACAAGAGATGGAAAAACAAACAAGAAGAAAACAAGCGAGAAACATAAGTAGAACAAAAACAAATATGAAAAGGAAGACGAAAAGAAAGTGGAACAAAGCAAAAAAAAAATGGAGAAAAACAGGAAAAAAAAAGAGGAAATAAGAACATTGGGAGTGTGTTTGTCTGTGTGGCGGGTTAGCTAATGTGTTCAAGTGTATATTGATGGTAGTGGAGTGTGTTGCAAAGGTTGTTTTTTTCCCATCTTGCTCGCGGAATAGACTGTCAGAATTTGCGTTCCTTCCAGCGTTGTTCAGCAGTCTCAGACCGCGTTCTTTTAGCGTTCAAGCCTGGAAGATGATGAATGAGTTGGTGTTTTTGAGGGCGTTTTAATAGTAGAGTTCATGTGAGCACAAAAAAAAATGATATACACATAAGGTTGGGTTTGAATTTGAATTTTCGCGCGCTGAGCTATACTTCACTGCCAGGCGCGCGCATATCTGTGACGTCATCTGTTTTCTTCTTCTTTTATCCTTTGATTATCGTACAGTTTTCCATACATTCACTTCTTCCTTTTCTTGGTCATTCTCACCCTGTCACCAGTCACTATAATGATGTTAAGATGGTATTGGAGGATAAGGAGACTGGTTAGGCTATAATTTGAACGAGTATAAGGAAAGGAAAGTAAAAAGCAAGTATTAACAGAAAGGAGTAAAAGGAAATATTAATGAGTTGGTAAGGAGTAAAAGATAATAAGAGTAATAAAAGTTAGAAGTAAAAGAGAGTTAGTAAGTCAGAAAGAAAGAAAATCAGTGAAAATAACTTAGTAAACGCACAAAACTTACTGTGATGAAACAAAACTAACAGAGGCTTCTTTCTTGGATGTCTCAGGATGGGAAAACAAGAAAGGAATAAACGAAGATACCCAATAAATCCATATATAGTACAATCCACGTCAGCGGGACTTGATAAGGAAAAAAATATTGATTGGCTGGAGAATGGGAGAGAGGCTCAATGTCTTGTATTTTCATTTGTCTCGTCACACTTGGGAAGGAAAGAGAAGGAATAGGAAGAAGGAAGAAAGGGAGGAAGATGAACAGTGAGAGTGGGAGGACGGAAGGAAAAAAGGGAGAATTGGAGGAAGAGGAAGAGTCGGAATTGAGGAGGAAAGAAGGGAGGAAGAGAGAGACGAGGAGGAAGAGTGGAAGTAGGAGAAAAGAAGGGCAGGAGGAAGAGGAAAAGGGAGAGTGAAACGAAGGGAGGGAAGGAGAAACAAAGAGAAATCAGTCTACAGTTGGTCACGTGACGGGTGGGTTGTGCGCTTACGGTACTCAGATTCAAATACCATTCTTCACTTATTTTACGATCCCGCGGCCGTTTGAACAAGGTAATTTTATCCCTTACACCCTCGTTTTGTTATTGAAGAAACTTCAAGAAGATTCATTGTCCCAGAAGTCTTATTAGTGAAGTGTTGCTGTCTTATTTAACGTTTCTGCTGGCTCCTTCTAACCAAATCTTTGTCTTAATCTACTAATTTGCTTTTATTTTTATTTATAGGCTTTGTTTTCTTTCTATGTACTTCATTCTAACGTACTTAAAGCCACTTAATTACGAAGCTTTCTATTTTTTTTCTCTCTAATTCGTAACCTAATGACGGTTTTCGTAGTTTATTGCATATTTCACGATTTTCATTTTTTTTCTACATGTAACCTAACCTCACTTAACATAAGATTATCACGTTTATTTATTTATTTATTTATTTATTATTTCGTACCATCTGTCGATTTCTTATTTCATGCATTTCAAGTTAATTTCCTAAACACTCCTATTACCATCATTTTACCGTTCTTTTCCCCTTCTTTTTCCCATTCAAACTAAACTTCATTATTATCACGTTTATATTCTTGACTCAGAACATGTAACCTAACCACACTTACATAAAATTATCACTTTTTTTTTTTCATGCATTTAAAGTTAATTTCCTAAACTACTATTACCATCATTTTCCCTCTTTTTTCTCTTCTCTTTTTGCCATTCAAACTAAACTTCAGTATTATCACGTTTATATTCTTGACGAACTCTATAATCTCCTTTGTGTCACTGAAAATCTGTTGCTCTCCCTGTCTTTCAATCCTTACTCTCTTTTCACTCTTATCGCTATTTCAAAAGCAGTGGACGGCTATTTTTATTTTCTCTCTGGTCAGCCATCTCCTGTAGTAATAAATTCTTCGCAATAAAATAACCCTGCCCCCATGAACGCCCTCTGTCGCTGTATCGGATAAAGGATGGAGGGGAGCGAGGTAGCCTAATATGGATTGAGTGGACGAGAATTTATTTTTTTGATTTCTCTATTTTTTTTCTCTACTCTTGATGCGATATAAATCATTTGACGATGATTTATGTGTTTATTTTGAATTGGGCGTAAGAGATTTTATTCATAAATATTTTTACCTGTATTTCATATGATATAAATTGACAAGATGGCTCTTTTATGGTTATTTCATACGTTGATTAGCCTATCCATCATCCACATTTTTTTCCTTATTTTCATTCACTTATTTCCACCTAAAACTTCCATTATACTTCATGGGGAAGTTGACATGATTTTTTCTTATTTTCTTTATTGTACGTTAAAAAGCCTAGCAATCCTCCACATTTTATTTTATTTTATTATTCATTGTTTTATTTCCTCCCAAAATCCAATCTCGCATGTCTTTCTTTTTCATAATTGATGTGGTACAGTTGACAAGATTTATTCACTTCTATCTGAGTTCATTTTGCGACAGTTATCCTAAGCATTTATATTTATTTGGTTCCCTCCTTATTCTCCCAAATCCATTCGTAACATTTTTTTTTCCTTCTTATCAGTTTCGTCTTTGTTCATTGTCTTTCTCATATCCTCTGTTATCACCTTTTTTTTTTTTGCGTGTCCAATAGTATAATTTATCTTGCTCTCTCTATTTTTTTTCATTGACTACAGACTCACCAATCATAATCACGACTTACATTTTTTAGTTTTTTCGTATTATCTTCATCGTTCATCATATTTTTGGCGTTATTCCTCGTGTCAGTCGTTTTTTTGCAGTTTTTTTTGTTCGTCAGCAGAATTGTTCCTTCAATCTATATTTTATTCGTTCAATCAGTGACCCCTACTTCTTAATCATCCTTTTTTTATCATCACTTTCCCATCCTTATTTTCTTTATTGAAGGTTAAGCAGCCTAGCAACCTTCACATTTTATTTTATCTTGTTATTATTCAATGTTTTAATTACTCCCAAAATGCTCGACTCACGCTCAGACCTTTTTTCTTTATTGAACGTTAAGCAGCCTAGCAACCTCCACATTTTATTTTATCTTTTTATTATTCAATGTTTTAATTACTCCCAAAATGCTTGACTCACGCTCAGACCTTTTCTCTCGTTAAAATATGTAATTAGACCAAAATTCCTGTGTTGGCCAACGGGACGGAGATCTACAGCTTAAGCTCCTACTTTATTTTCTTACCTGTGTTTAATTTCCTTCAGTGGCGTCACGATGCTAATGACCCAATCCAAACCAAGCTAACGAGAGTGTGAGAGAGAGAAAAAAACTTGTCGAGGTAAACTTGAAAACAAACAAACAAAACACTTTCCATGACGAAGATGAAGAGACGGAAAAAGGAAAGTGAATTCAAATAATTGTTCTTCCTTAAATAAACTTAATAACTCATAGCTGCCTACACGGAAGCCTAATAAATGCTCCTTCCTCCCTCGTCTCTTTCAAGGTAATATATATATATATACACGCGTACTGCCATTTTTTGCAAGATATATACAAAGCCCCTCCCCTGCCCCCCCCCCCTCCCCCCTCCCCATTCTATCCAAAACATTTCTCATATTGCGTTTGTTATTGTTACGCCTTCCAGTGTATGATAAGTATTTCCAAACTCGTACCGAAGCAATATTTCCCAAGCAGATTTTAATATTACAAAAGCTGCAAATACGTCATCACATGCAAAAATTATGAAACAGTATTGAGTGAAAAGAATTAGAAGAAAGAAGATCATTATTTTATACAGTTTCATTATCAAAACAGTAGTAATTTAGGCAAAGTATTATATAAAAGATAATTTCCAGACCATTATCAAAACAGTATTAAATGAGTTGAAAGTATTACAGAAATGAAAAGAAAAAGATCATTCTCTTCCACATAATCAAAACCATATTTCTAATCGAGACAAAGTATTAGATAAAAGGAGATCAGTTTTAAACCTCATTATCAGCAGTATTAATTGTGCCAAAAATATCTGCTCAAGCAATGCCTAGACCTCATTATACAAACTTTGGGCACAAGGAAACACCCCACCCTCTCCCCCACCCCCCAACCAATTCTTATATCCCCAACCAAAGTGATTTTCTACTGTGACCTGTTAATGGATAGGTTTTGATATAGGTGATCCTCCCTCTATTTTTGTACAGGTCGCTGCCGCCGCCTCCTCGGGCTCGCGGCGGCGGCGGCGGAGGCACGGTTTTCAAACTTCGTCACGCCAACAAATTTTAAACTTTTTGGATTTCCTCCGTGTTTGAGAAGATGATTGAATTGTACTTACGTGTTTCTACGGGTGATACGGAACTTTGCCCTGCTTCGGTTGTATCCATTCTCCTTGTGATTTGTTTGTTTGTTTGTTGTTTAGGGAATGTTTTAGTATTCGAATTGTGCTGATTGCTTTTAAGAACGATAATTACTGTTTTCCGTGCATTTGTTCATCAGCACTTTATTTGCATTAATGAAAGCCGCTCAAGGACAAAAATGAGTAAAAGCAAAAAGCCCACTCATCATTTTACTTATATATTTTATTTTCATGACAGTTTATTACTATTTTGAGAGCAGTATCATTATCTAAAGTACATTGACATTAATTATTTTTTTCTCATTTATTAGTTTATATATTTTTGTTTTTGTGTTGCCTTTTATAACGCCTGACATTTCAATCATCCTGGTTGTGCTCTGGCGTGGAAATCCATTATTATTATTACTATTGTTATTATTATTTTTGTATTATTATTATTATTATCATTATCATTATCGACAGTCTTACCAGCAAAGTTCCCAGGACTGTTAGTTAAGTCCGCCACAACCACAACTTCCTGTAATGAACGCATCAAACTTCCACCATTTTAGGAACATTCCAACATTCCAATTTTCTCGACCCTTCCCCTTCCCACCTTTTTTCGTTCGGTTCCCGGGGCCAGCCATCAAACGTTGGTCACCCCTCCACGAACCCAAGCCATCACTCATTACATCGAAAAGCTACCCAGTCACATCGCTCCGTTCTCTGTACATAACACACTAACAAAAACAATTACCTAACCTGAAATAACTGAAGTAACTGATTAACGTGGATGATTCATAAGACTGATTACTACTACTAGGCCGTGTGTGTGTGTGTGTGTGTGTGTGTGTGTGTTGTAAAGATAACGAGAATATGTGTGGTTATGGTTAAAAAAAGAAGAGTAATGATGTTTCTCCACAAGTTTTGAAGGGAACTAATCATTGTGTGTGTGAGTGTGTATGTGTGTGTGTGTGTGTGTGTGTGGTGATGGTGGTAAGGAGGAGGAGGAGGAGAAACCTTTCGTCGATGTTGCGCTGTATTATAATATTCCCAAAGTCTCGCAGCGTCCAATCCTACACTCCGTTCGTTCGTGTGTCGGTTTGTATTGGACGCTAGAGGTTCCCGTAGCTGTTTAGGGTGTGCACTCCAGTTAGCACGCACCCTTCCAATCTGTACGCACCACGAAAACAAAAATACTGCAAAAATTGAGCTTGGAAATTAAAAGAAATGGAGAAAAATCAAAATGGAGATAGGTAAACCGTCTCTATTTTGGCATTTGTTCATTTTATCCCATTCCTCGCCTCTTTTTTTCAGTGATTTGGGTGCTATTTGGAGGGCTGGGTTCGAACTGGTGTGCACACTGGACCCGTTTGTAACCACCCCGCCACTCCTCACACTCAGTCTTGCCGAGGCTAACGGTATATTCTGAAAGACACATGTACATTCGCAGGTTTAGATATATTTTCTATGGAAGGCTTATTTGCGTATTTTTCCATTGGTATATATAAATATATAAACGTATACATAACATACCTATTATGATAATCTTCCAAGCTATACTACGGTACGATATATGAATGTTGAATCATTTAATAAGCGTTAATAATAATAATCTATTTGTACACACATGTAATGAATACTATATATATATAACAAACAACATACGACTCACCTGTTTACCTGTGCAACCTAGATGATAATGCTACCAATAACTTCACAATTAACCGGTTTGTATACCTGTAAACAAAGGACCCCATCATGTGTTGTCGCCCATTCTTAGTCATACAATACATAACACGACATTTTGTAATCGTGGGGGAAGGTGATTGTGACCCATTTTCTGTGTTTGCGGGATTAAGGGGGGACTCCAAGGAACTCTGCTGACTGATTTTATACCGGTGTCTTTAGCCAACTCGTCCCCCTGAGCGCAGCGGGCCGGGTCAGCAGTGTTTTGTACCGCTGCTGTAGTCAGTATTACCTAGTGAGGTGCTGACCCAGGCTACCAACTAACATATCTAGTCAGTTAACATAGAGAACAACAGGAAGTGATCGAGAGAGGGGGAGAAAGAGAGAGGGGGATGGAGAGAGATGAGATGTGAGGAGAGAGAACGTATATAGCTGACCGTCTGTGTGTGTGTGTGTGTGTGAGAGTGCTGTCCTATTTTTGTCTTGTGTAAACTCGTGCATCTGTAGCCAGCTCATTCCTTGGCACTGAGAAATAGCCTAATACTCCTACTACCAATCATGACTCCTCCTACTGCCCTCAACCCCGTATTCCCTCTGTCTAGCTCAAGTTTTGCCTGCTGTACTGCTATAGTCTTGCCTAAGCTCTTGATGGATGTTTAGCGAGGCGCGAGTTTGCATTAGGAACAAAAATATGGGACAAAGAAAAAGGCGGGTGTTAAAGCTACAAAAGAGGTGTGGAGTAACCGCCATTTATCTCGTCTTGCTGTCTCGTTCTCAATCTCCCTCTCTCCCTCGCTCTCTCTCTCCTCCCATTCTTACCACAACTAGGATAGAGATTGTCTACTAAAAATAATAATAAAAAATAATAAGTGTAGGTTTACTTACAAGTTGTACCTCCCCAAACCTAAACCTAATCCCGCCCCAAAACCCCAACCTGGCAATAATCTAGCCGCTGTACAGTAATTGGTGTCAAGTCGCTTTTTTGTAACATACGGGTTTTTTGGAAGTACATTATTATTATCAGCATTGTTATTACTAAAGAGACCAGCAACATACAGCAAGACTTCGTGACACAGCTGAGCATATAGTGTAAGAATTTATACTCGTGGTTTAGTTGTACGTAGATGTGGGGCGTGGTTATGTGTGTGTATTTTTGGCTCTTGTGCTGGTGATATGCGAGGAACACGGTGGATTAGATTAAAAAATAAGATTGTAAAAGGTCTTGTATACCCTACTAGAAAAAAGGTATTGTGTAGCCTTTGCTTGAGGAGAGAGAAGGGAAGCTCATGTAGCCATCCTAGGAAGTTTTGGGTTTGCCAGGAGAGGAGAAAGTACGTTTTAGCTTTGGTTGGAAATTGAAAAGGAAAGGTGAAATGTAGCCGAGGTTTGAAGAGCGAGGAGGAAAGTTACTGTGGTGAAGCTCATGTAGTTAGCCTAGGCGCTTGAAGAAGGGAAGATATTTTTGTATGGTTAGCCTAGGAGTTTTGGGTATGCCAGAAGAGATAAGAAATTGTGTGGTTAGCCCATTTCTGGATAGGCTAGGAAAGAAAAAGAGAAAGTGCGGTTTAGCATAGGAATGAAAAAAGTCCTTCGTTCAAATTGGATAAAAAGAAAAAAACACGAGTTTGCATAGGAGTGAAAGGATAAGTTTTCGGTTTAGAAGAAGAGAAAAAAGCCATTGAGTTAGGGAGAAGATAAGTGAATGGTTGCGCAGGAAGAGACAACAAAATAGCCTAGGAAAGGAGAGGATAAGACTTTGTATGTGGTTAACAGGAGAAAAAAAAGGAAAGGCAAGGCACTGAGTTAGTCTAGGTTGAGAAAGAAAAGCCAAGTATGCTGTTTAGTAAAAAAAAAAATGTAAAGTCAGCCCGGGAAAGGAGAGAAAATTAATAAGGTTTAGCAGGAAAAAAAAGAAAAAAAATATCATTGAGTTAGCATAGGCAAATAAGAAAAGATAAGTTTTGGGTTAGGTTAGGCAAGGAGAGAAAATGCATATGATTAAGCAGGAAACAAGAGAGATGGCCTAGGAAAAGGAAGATAAGAGAGGGAAAATAGAGAAAAAATTGAGTTGGCCTAGAAAGCTGGGTGAATGTGAATTTGTAGTTTGTCCAAGAGGTGTATTTTCATCAAAGGGAAAATTGGATAACTAGGCTGTATGCAATAAAAGTGTGTTCCTTTGTGATTTTATACGGGAACAAAAAAGTGAAGCTAAAAAATGATGTTCCCGTTACCATGAATATCGCTCAAACATTTTTTTTTTTTTTATCAAACTTTTACATTCGCAGTAAGGAAACTATTTTTCGTAATTGTTCGCTCACATCGCGCGCAACGAAACTTCCGTACATACGCACATACACACTTTGATGATGATGACGATGGTGGTTGTTGCTGTACAAAGAAAGGCAAAAAAAAAAATAGTCATCTGTAGCATTAAAAAAAAAGTATACCGTCATTTTCATAGGGTTGTTATCCCATCAATCGGCTGTATATCTGTCTGTTTGCGTCTGTCTGTCCTTCAGCAAACAGACCAAACAATCACTGGCTGTCACTGAGACTCGCTTCTGTTCGCTAAACAACAACGCACAAACAAACGATTTAAAGGATGGTAGGCCAAACAGTCTCGTACGTGGCTTCTGTTTGCTTACATCGTTATTATTTAATAGTCAACGCATACATAGACTAACTAGGCTATTCGTAGGGTGATGGGGCTACACTAGCGTTGTATTTTTTGATGATCAGTGAGGTTAGAATAGCTGGAGGCGGCTAATGGGAACCTAGGCGTTAAGAAAAGAAGAGGAAAGTATTTTGAAGAGTGTCTGAAGGTTAACTTGGGTACTATTTCCGGGTTGTATGGTTGGTTTATATAGGCTTGGAGGGGGAAAAATGGGATACATAGATTCTGTTTATTTTTTTATTCATTTATATTGTGACCGAGTTTCAAGGCAGTGGAGAGGATTTTGAAATATCTATGAAGAGAAAGGAAGAAGGAATCAACTGGCTGCTGTGCTATTTCCGGGTTACATGGTCGGGTTATAGGCTTGAGGGAGGAAAATAGGGATATAGATTATACTTATTTACCATTTTTTTCATTGGTTCATATTTTGTGGCCGAGTTTCCCCAAGATCTGCCTCGGCCGTTCATTTCTTTGTGGCAACAGTTGAAGGCGGAAAGAAAACGGGATGCGGTGTTTCTGTGTTCACTCAGTGTTGTGTTTTGCTCGGTGTGAGGCGGACGGACAGGCGGACGACGAGGAGGAAGCAGAAGGAGAACCAAACGTTATTTTCTCGTGAGTGTGAGTGTCTGGGTGTACATTAAGTGTTCTATATTAACCATAGACTAACCTCAACCCACCCACCGGAGAGTTTTATCCTCCGACCAGACCGCAAGCGATGTTATATTAGGATGTTTACAGACCAAACCAACCTTAGAACGACCTTATTACCCAACTACAATTACCAATACCACCTAGTCGGTCCCTGTCAGGTTACTTTGAGCAGGAAAAGTCTCCTCAAGGTGTTGCTAAGAGTCATTATTTTCCGGTGTAATAAGTGTTATGATTGCCAAGTATTTCTTTCGTCATTATTAAGTGTGGTGTTTATCCCGAGCGCAGGTAGAAACCGAAGTCAGAGATGCTTTTTATTCATTACCAAAGGCTGCGAGGTGGCTAGCTGGCCCGTGCGTACGTAAATGGATCATGGATGTTTGCTAGTGTTTACCCGAACGTCCCTCACACGTGTTTTATAGAATACAGAGCATCCCTTCCTGTGGGGGCCTCTGGCGGCACACACAGACTGACGCTTGGTCCTGGTCTGGGTTTTGTCTCCAGGCTACGGTATCTCAACGGGGGAATGGTTGTCTAGCCTAATAGGTCTAAAGGGGTGGATGGTTGTTTAGCTTATTAGATCTAAAGGGGCAGATGGTTTTAGGCTGTAGGGGTGAATTGTTGTCTAAAAGGGCGATCAGAGTTAGCCTGAAGGGGCGTTAACAAACCTTATCATGTGTTACGTTAAAATAAGTAACTATGATTCCGTTGTATATAAGGTGATTAGTGTTTAGTTAATTGGAAGTACTTATTCTTTGATTATGCTGCATTGTTACTATGGTTTATATTTTAAGGATTTCAGTAGTTTTAACATTTGTCTTCAGTCGATCGGTTTTGTTTGTATTGATGATTTTTATTGTACATTTTAAGTATGTATTTGTTTGTTCTGGCTATATTACTTGTTTGCCTCTTGTATTTATGCCCCAAACCTTCCTCAGATAACAGCAAGCAAGTGTGGCCAAGCTAGGCTATGTTAAATTTACCTAACCTTATATCGCCGAGTTTGGCAAGACTAGGCTAAGAGAAGCTATGTTATGCTAGACTATGCTTGGCCATGCTGCGTTGCGTCAGGTTAGGTTGGACTAGGCTATACCAGGCTGAGCTTAATTCTAGCTTTTTTTATGAAGTTATGAAGCCCAGCCCACGAGTCTTAAGTACTAAATGATAATTCTTATGACGTGATCTGCTCGTTCGCCCCCCTCTCCCACCCCCCCGGCCATGTCTGTGTGCGCCCGGAGACCGACCTGTGTGTGTACGTGTGGGCGTGTTTGCGTGTGTGTGTGTGGTTGTGTGCGTGTGTGTGTGGCTGTGTGCGTGTGCTCAGAACGACTTGTGATATGTGAAGGTTACGTCGCCCCGTCGTTCAACAAGACATTTTTAAAAAGAAATAACCAAACTTTCATTATCCTACCCCCACCCACCGACCCCCAAGCCGTTATTTATTTATTTATTTATTTATTTTAGTGTACATTTTTTGTGTGTGTTTAGAGAGCATATGAGCCATTTTCACAGTCCAACACAGTGGCTTTGTAATCACCCGAACCAAACACTTCAATCTTGTACACTCCACTAGCACACTCGGCTCACAACCGAGAGCCCCCGGGTTCGATTCCCGGGCGGAGTGGAAAAATTTGGGCGACTTTTCCGATACCCTACGCCTCTGTCCAGTTTCCACCCAGCAGTGAATGGGTACCAGGTATTAATCGGGGGTTGTGTCCCGTCTCCTGGGATCTGTTTCCTTCTCCTATAATTCCTTCCCCTTCTGTCTGTCTCCGGCATATGATAACAGATGTTGCGCCGACTAAACGAAACTTTTCAACTTTCTACACTCCACAAAGGTTAGGATTTCGACTCGACACCAGAAGCACGAACTATTTCCTTTTTGGCTTCTTGAAATTTCTTAACCTAAATATGAACACAAAACACTACACGAGGAATCTCCGAAGTCTTTTGGCATTGGTTTGGAAGCTTACTAACCCATCATGGCGAACTGTGTAGAATAGGAGAGTTTGGCATCGTGTTTCCATTGCATGTTATGAAGAGAAAAATCTATGACGAACTATGAAGTATGAACACTACTTGAATATTTACGATTAGAAAAACAAAATATTCTGTACAACGAAAAAACGGTGAGAAAATAATGCAAAGAAAAAAAAACGAGCGTATAATCAATTGAAAAACCTGGAATATATACAGTAACTATACAAAAACGCGAACTTTGACGTTAAACCTTTGAATGTTTTTTTTTTTTTTTAACAGTAAAAGGAACAGCTCAAGGGCAAAAAAAAAAAAATGAAAATGAAAAAGAGCCCGCAAATCACTGATCCTATAAAAAGAGTTAAGAGGAGTGGCCAAAAGAGAGGTCAATTTCGGTTACAATATAACTACCACACGCAGAGCCATAGAAAAAGTGTGTTTGGACAATTTGATCATAAGCGCCGTGTTGTTACCAAAGCCGCGCGAAGTTCAAATTGATACCGATAGATTTGTGTGTGTGTGTGTGTGTGTGTGTGTGTGTGTGTGTGTGCTCTAGGTATCGTCAGAACCTCGAAAAAAAATACCTAACCCCCCCAAAAAAAAAAACTTGTATCAGTATCACTTTTGAATTTCGCGCGGCTCTCTGGGTATCAACATGGCGCCTGTGATGAAAGTGGCCAAGCTCTCCTATTCTGCGGACCGCGTTCACAGTCATTTTGTTTGTTTTGATCGTTACCAATGGAGGCGATCGCCGCTAAAGTATTTCCACGTAAAACTGGCCGATGGGGTAGTGGCGGTTGCGGGGTTAGCCTAGCCCCGCACCACCACACACTCTCAACACCTCTCGCTTCTCTGCAGCCGCCACTACCCCATAGGCCAATTTTACGTGGAAAACTATAGCGTCGATCGCCGCCATTGGCAACGATCAAAACATAGTTACTGTTAAAGCGGCCCTATGGCTCTGATGTGCATGCGATGGTTATTTTTTTCATTCACGTCCAAGAGTTTTATTTCAAAGAACGCGTTTGTGTATAATTGTATATACTTCAGGTTTCTCAGTTGACATTTCACCATAGTTGTTGTTGTTTTTCTCCTCTGCGTTATTTTTATTCCCGTTTTCTTTCTTTTTACGGAATATTGTGTTTTAATTGTAAATATTCAAGTATTCTAATTTCATAGCTTGCATTATATGTATTTCCTTTTTCTAAACTGCAATGGAAAAGCGATACAACCAATGATGCTAATGATAATATAATGATAAATGAGTAACCATAAGCAATGAATGGGAAAAGATAAGTCTAATAAATTTTCAAAGTGGAAACTACAGCAAAAAAAGGAAAAGCAATGATAACTGATGTACTGACGAAGCTTTACCGGTCAACATAAAAGCAAGGACAGGTAACAAAAGCAATCAAAGGTAACCGTAACAACAATAACTACTACTACCACTACCACCACTACTACTATATTCTGTTCACTTAAGTCCGACCCAAGCTGACAACATACTGTAAGCCTAAGCGTGTTTGCAAGCTGAGTGCTGATTGGCTACTGCTATTGCTTCCAAGATTTCTTTAACCTCTGTTTGTGTTTATCTCACGCAACACTTTCTGCTAATTGCACTGTGCTTACGAACACGCTTAGGTTTATGTTGTCAGCTTGGGTCAGACTTAAGTGAACTATACTACTACTACTACTACTACTACTACTACTACTACTACCACCACCACCACTACAGCCACAAAAAAAAAAAAATCACACAGAAAGGTAAAGAGTGGAGGAAAAGAAGGAGAGGAGGAGGGAAGTGATGGTTGAGGTCTGATGGTGATGTACTCTCTTGTTTGCGTCTTGCTGGTTCAAAGAGAGTTAGTACGGTAAGTTTATTAGGTAGCTTAGAAAAGAGAGGGAGAGAAAGGCATGAATTGAGTAGATTCCGTAGCAAAAGAGTACTTGGGTAAACCTGGGGAAAGTAAACTGTGGTAACCCGGATGTCACACTGGCGGCCTGGCCCTGTGTTGCGGTGTTACGGGCTCGTCCCACCACAGGCTCAAGGGTCAATGCTACGGAGATGAACACCGTGGCCACTCGCACCTATACTCGTAGTGTATGCTGCCAGCCTTACCTTTAAAGGGGCTATTACACTGGGCAAATTTTCCGTGGATCTTCAGTCAAACCACGATTTCCGCTGGCGTGGTTCTCATCTGTTTCTTGTTATTGCTGATGATGATGATGGTGAGTAATACCGTCGTTCTTTGGTGAAATCTACCGGAGCTTTGGAAGATCGTGGACACGTCAGGAAACCACGGAAATATGAGAACCACGCCAGCGGAAATCATGGTTTGACTGAAGATCCACGGAAAATTTGCCCAGTGTGATAGCCCCTTAAAACCTATATACAGACTGAGCTATGAAGTCTGGTTGTGTAGGGCCGGGTGGGGGAGTTCCCAGGCCACTGCACAGTAACTAGTGTTTCTTGAAGTAGAGAGGAAGGTTAAACGTATTAGGTGGGGAGGAGGAAGAAGAATGTTAGGAGGAGAAGGAAGAAGAGAAGGAGCTAGGAGGAAGAGGAGAAGGAGCAGAGGAGGAGGAGGAGTTTCTGACCTTCTGGATATTATAAGGAACCAGAAAGTGAAAAATAAACGAAGGGAGGGAAACAATAATCATAAGAAATCCCGCTACTTGCTGCTCCTAAAAAGAATCCAAAGAGGTGGCCGAAAGAGAGGTCAATATCGGTCGAGAAGAAGGGCCAGACTACCACCAGGGTCATAAATCTACCCATGGAAATGCCCCAAACTCCTACGAAAGCCTAGTCAAATATGTATGCTTGGGCTCCTCAATGTTTACGAATACGACCCCATATGGTGTCCCTGATCGCTGATATTTCGGAAGGCAACTGTGAAATGTTATGGAATATATATAATTCATTGCTATTATTCTAAAGAGTGACATTCATAGCACTATAAAACCTTATTTAATGCATACAGAATATTTCACACATATTTTCAGATAGTAAATAGCTGAGAGAGAGACTGACTTCTACCACTACTAATGAATTGAGGGAGATGTGGCAACCCTGTGAAGACGCTCGGAACCCACTCAAACTGTCATGATATCTGTGTCTGACGATAGCAGGACAGATAGAAAGGTAGTCGAAAGTAGATAGCCAATAAATAAACAACCTAGCAAGAGAGAGAGAGAGAGAGAGAGATTGTGAATTCGGTGAGTAGCGTAGCCTAGCATATCATAGAAGTGAAGAGCCACCTAACGTCTATTCACAAACCCACGCCATTGAAAGCCAAGAAGCAAAATCCATAAACACAAGAAGATGAAATTAAGAAGAAAAGAATAATAGGAAAAGGAGAGGATGTAAGCTGAGCATGAATGAAGCTTATTCTGGACGCAAATAAAAAGGTAAAAAAAAGATATGTAGATTAGTAAAAAAAAAAGACTTGTTTGCCAGACACTCCAGAGAAGGAAAGGTAACGAGTAGTGTTGTTTGTTTGTTTGTTTGTTTGTTTGTTTGTCTACACATGTACCTGTTTATTTGTTAGGTTTTATTTGGCAACTGTTGATGTTATTTTGTTTGTTATTACTGTTTTACTACTACTACTACTATTGTACTACTATTTCGACTATATACTACTACTACTACTACCACCACCACTACTACTACTACTACTACTACTACTACTACTACTACTACTACCACCACCACCACCACCACTACTACTACTACTACTACTTCTACCTGAGTCCCCGGAAGTTGTGTATTAGTCTTACGAGATATGGAGGACCCTAGGGAGGAAGAGGAAGAGGAGGAGGAGGAGGAGGAGGAAGAGGAGGAAGGAAGGAAGGACTCTCAGCGTTACTCCAAGTTTTAATCCTTCCTCCTCTCTAGATCCTGCCTCCTCCTCCTCCTCCTCCTCCTCTTCCTCCACCTTGCTAAGAGCTATATAATCTTATTTCCTTCCCATTTTTCAACCTGTTCCATTTCCTACATTTTTTTTTCTTTAATTTCTTGTGTGTGTGTGTGTGTGTGTGTGTGTGTGTGTGTGTGTGTGTGATTGCTCATGTTTGCTTCATTTTATTGTTTTCTTTTTTATTTAATCTTTTTGTTCTATTGATATTTATTTTATTATTTTCTTTTATTTATACATTCGATTATTTATTTATCTACCTGTTTGTTATACGTCATTGTTGTTATTGTTGTTGTTATTATTGTTCTTGTTCTTCTTCTTATCATTATTATCATCATCATCATCATTATTATTATTATTATTATTATTATTATTATTATTATTATTATTATTATTATTATTTTCTTCCTCTGGTGTTTCTCCTTTAAGGGATGTAAACCAAACTTTGCCCAATATCGAGAGAGAGAGCGTGGGTAGGACACCTTCCTCCCCCCACGCAAAATACTTTCCCCTCCTTTCCCCCTCCTCTTCCTCCTCCTCCTCCTCCTATTCTTCCTCCTCCTCCTCCTTCCCTTCTCTCCAGTACCCCCCCTCCCCCCCTCTGCCCTCCAAATGCCTCCCTTCAACTTCCCCCCAAAATTCCTCCTCCTCTCTCTCTTCCTCCTCTTTCCCCTTCCCTTCCCTTCCCTTCCCCTTTTCCTTTACCCTCCTCTTCCTCTTTATTCCATCTCTTCTTTTTCCCTTTCATTTTCCCCTTCCTTCCTTTCCCCTTTCCCCCCTCAAACCCTTCCTCTTCTTCCCTCTCTTCCCCTCCTTCGCCTCATCTCCTTTCCCACTCTCTCCTTTCCTCCTCATGACTTCTCCTATTCCTCCTCCCTTCCCCTTTTCATCTCCCCTCCCTCCCCTTCTTTCCCCCATTGCGTCCCTTCTCCCTTTCCACTCTCTCTCTCCCACCCTCTCGATACCCTCCCCTCCCTTCCCTTTTCTCTCCCCTCCCTTCCCTTCTTTCCCCCTTTCGTCCCTTCTCCCTTCCCACTCCCTCTCTCCCTCCCTTTCAATACCCTCCTCTCCTTCTCCTCTTCTCCTCCCTCTCCCCTCCTTCCCATTCTTTCCCTTCATGTCTTCTCTCCTCCCACTCACGCTCCCAGCCTCCTCCTCTTCCTCCCCCTCCTCCTCTTCTCCCCTACCCTCTCCTCCTCCTTCCCCTTCTTCCCCCCTTCGTGTCTTCTCTCCTCCCACTCACGCAACCATCGTTTTCCTCCTCCTCCTCCTCCTCCTCCTCCTCCTCCTTCCTCTAAAGTTTCCTGAAATTGGTTTGGGCTTATGTGTTTAACTTTTCTCCAGGCAGTGAAGCGAACAGCCATTTTTTTCTCTCTCTTTCTCTCACGCCCCCCCTCTCTCTCTCTCTCTATCTCTCTCTCTCTCTCTCTCTCTCTCTCTCTCGAGAATTGCTTTTTTTAATGTTTTTTTTCTATTATTGGCGGGGGGTTTTTTTCTATCATGTTTTTCTTCTTTTTTTGTCTTCTTTTCCTTCTCCTTCTATTATTTCTCTCTCCGTTTAGTAATCATTTTGCTTTATTTCATTATTCGTTATTTCTTTTATTATATTATCTCTACCTTAAACAATATCGAGAGAGAGAGAGAGAGAGAGAGAGAGACAAAGTTGACATATCATTATCCGCGTAATGTAATCAAGTTATTGTATTAATTTGGGTAAAATAAGACCATTATTAGTATTAGTATTAGAATAAATATCATTAGTATCAGTAGTAGTAGTAGTAGACGTAGTAGTAGTAGTAGTAGTAGTAGTAGTAGTAGTAGGAGGAGGAGGAGGAGGAAAAGGAGAAGGAGGAAGACGAAAAGAAAGAGGAAGATGAGGAAGAGAAGAAGGAAAAGGAAAAGGAAGAAGAGAAGGAGGAAGATGAAGATGAAGAAGAAGAAAAAGAAGAAAAAGATGATGAGGAGGAGCAATATAAGTAGTAGTAGTAGTAGTAGTAGTAGTAGTAGAAATAGTACCACACAAAGCTTATGAAACTCCTAATCACCCATATAGAACTTATCATAATTATGGCTGACTCTGCTAATGACTGCAATAACTTGTCTTAATTATACCATTCTTGGGAAGCTGAGGCGGGAAGGAGGAGCAAGAAGGAACGGTGAAGAGGAGGAAGAAGGAAGGAAGGAAAGAGGAGGAAAGGAAGTTAAGTGAATAAAAAAAACGGATGGAGGAGGTGAAGAAGAAGAAGAAAAAGAAGAAATGAAGAACAAGAACATGATGAACAAGAAATAGGGAGGTAGGGGAAGAAAAAGTAAGGAGAACGATAATGGAAAGAAAATGGGAAAGGAAAGGAAAAGTGGGAAGCAGGGAAGCAACTCAGGAGGAAAAAGGAGAGATGGAGAGAGGAAAGAAAGTTGGAAGGAGGAAAAAAAAAGATGACAGGAAAGAGGAAGAGGAGTAGAAGGAGAAGAGAAGGAAGGGTGAAGCAAGCGAACGGAGGAAAACGCAATGAACAGAAGAAGCAGGAAAAGAAGGATAAAAGGGAAAATAAGAAAGAAGACGAGATAGAGAGTGATAAAGAAGGAAGAAGATGTATAGAAAAAGGCAGAGGAGAAGGGGAAGAAGGGAAGCCATGGTGGTATTGTAGCTAAGGATGGGGGAGAAGAGGAAAAGAAGAGAATTGGTATGAAAAGATATTAAAAAGGAGGAGGAAGGAGAAGAGAAGAAGAATATATCAGAAGGGCAAAATAAAAAGAAAATGGGAGGAAGGAGGAAGGGAAGAAAAGGATAGAGGAAAAAAGTAAAGGGGAAGGAAGAGGATGTGACCGGAAGAAAAAGGAAGGAGGAGGAGGAGGAGGAGGAGGAGTTCTTATGGAAACCGTTTAACTTAACTTTACCTGTCCACGTTATACCTGTCACATACACACACACACACACACACACACACACACACACACACACACACACACACACACTTGCCTAGGTTCATTCTTGTTCCTTCCTTCCTTCCTCCCTTCCTTCCTTCCTTTCTTCACTTTCCTTCTTTCATTTCTTCCCTCCTTCCTTCCTTCACTTTACTTCTTTCTTCTTTCTTTCATTTCCTTTTCTTCTTTCACTTCCTCCGTTCGCTTCCTCCTTCCTTCTGTCTCCTTTCCTTCCTTCCTTCCTTCCTTTCTTAATTGCTTTTTTCTTTCCTATTTTCATACCCTTGTTCACTCCTTCGTCGCTTCCTTCCTTCTTTCCTTTTCTCTTTTCCTCTTTTCTTCCCTTTTTTCTCCTCTCACTTTCCTTTCTCCCTTTTTTCCTCTCTCTCTCTCTCTCTCTCTCTCTCTCTCTCTCTCTCTCTCTCTCTCTCTCTCTCTCTCTCTCTCTCTCTCTCTCTCTCTCTCTCTCTCTCTCGCTTTCAGTACTCTTTTATTTTCCTTTTTTTTTTAATCTATTTCGTTACCTGAACCTTTTTTTATCCAGTCAGTCAGGTTGTCAGTCACCCTGTGCGTGCGTGTGTGTGTGTGTGTGTGTGTGTGTGTGTGTGTGTGTGTTGTCATTAACTTCTCCGCGTATGTTTGTTCGTTCGTTTGTTTGTTTGCTTTTACTTAACCTTCCAATTGGTTTTTTTTTTTCTCTATTTTATATTTATTTTTTCCTTTTTCTTTTTTTTTACTCCATTATTTTCGTGTTTTTTTGTTTTTTTCTTTGTTTTTTTTTTCTTCTGTTTTTTCTTTTTCTTTTCTTCCTTTTCTTTTTATTTCGTCTTTATCGTATTTTTAGTCTTTTCTTTGTTTTTTTCTTCTTTTTCCTTTTCTTCCTTTTCTTTTTCTTTCATCTTATTCTTGTTTTTTCATTTTTTCCCTTTGTTTTTCCTTCTTTTTTTCTTCTTTTTCCTTTTCTTTATCTTTTTCTTCCGTCTTTATTGTATTTTCAGTCTTTTCTTTGTTTTTTCCTTCTGTTTTTCTTCTTTTCCCTTTTCTTCACTTTTTTTCTTCCATCTTTATCGTATTTTCAGTCTTTTCTTTGTTTTTCCTTCTTTTTTCTTCTTTTTTCCCTTTCTTCATTTTCTTTTTCTTCCGTCTATCGTATTTTTAGTCTTCTTTGTTTTTTCCTTCTTTTCTTTTTCCTTTTCTTCCTTTTCTTTTTTTCCGTCTTTATCGTATTTTCAGTCTTTTCTTTGTTTTTTCCTTGTTTTTTGCTCTTATCCTTTTCTTAATTTTCTTTTTATTCCGTCTTTATCGTATTTTCAGTCTTTTCTTTTCTCTTTTCTCTCTTTTCTCTCTCTCTCGTTTTTCCTTCTTTCTTGTCAAATTGTCCGTTTTTCCCCTTTTCCATTTTCTTCTATTGCTTCCTTTTCCCTCCCCTCTCTCCCCCCCACCCCCTGCAATAGCATCAGAGAGAGAGAGAGAGAGAGAGAGAGAGAGAGAGAGAACCAGTAGCGTTGTGTGTAAAATGACTTTCATCTCATCCTCCTCTCTCTCTCTCTCTCTCTCTCTCTCTCTCTCTCTCTCTCTCTCTCTCTCTCTCTCTCTCTCTCTCTCTCTCTCTCTCTCTCTCTCTCTCTCTCTCTCTCTCTCTCTCTATTTGTATGGAAATCGTCAAATGCATTATATGGTTAGTCTGTTTGTCTGCGTTTGAGACAGACAGACAGACACACAGACAGACAGACAGAGACACAGGCAAACAGACAGACAGATAGACAGACGGAGGAGGAAATGGAGAGAAAAATAGCGAATGGGAGAGGGAAAGAGAGAGAAGAAGGATGAAGTGGTGAATGAAAAGAAGGAAAGGAGAAACGGAGAAGAGAGGAAAAGGAAGAAAAGGAGGAGATTGAAGTGGAGAATGAAAAGAGGGAAAGAAGAAATAGAGGAGAGGAAAAGGAAGAGGAAGAGAATGGAAAGAGGGGAAGGAGAAATGGAGGAGAGAGGAAAGGAAGGAAAAAAGGAGAATGAAGATAGAGGAAAGGAGAGAAACATGGAAACATGGACTAGCAGGCAGCAGAAAGCCTGTTGGCTCATTACTAGGCTGCCTGCGTTCAGTGATTTAGTCAATCCGTTTGCCACAGGAGTGGTTTGCAGGGAAGGATTGAAGCACTTGTGTACCTACTCTTGGGAACGTTCAGTTCACTCCCGTTGCAGCAAAGTGGCGATCAATGCGTTTCTTGAAGGAGTTGATGGTCTCTGCGCTAACCACTCCTGCAGGAAGGCTGTTCCAGTGGCGAACAACTCTATTCGAGAAATAACTCCTGCCGATGTCGGTATTGCATCGCTTTGCTTGAATTGTTTTTCCGTTGTTTCTTGTTCTCAGGTTAGTTTGTAGCGTGAAGAGTTTGGAGTGATCAACGTTGCTGAGCTTGTTCAGGTACTTAAAGACTTGTATCATGTCTCCCCGCAGTCGTCTCTTTTCCAACGTGAAGAGGTTGAGTCGCTCGAGTCGTTCTTCATAGGGCTTCGTCCTCAGTGATGGTATCATCTTCGTGGCACGGCGCTGTACTCTCTCAAGTAATTCAATGTCTTTCCTGTAATTAGGAGACCAGAATTGCACGGCGTATTCCAGGTGGGGCCTTACCAGCGAATTACACAAGGATAACATAACTCCCGGCGTCTTGTATTCGAAGTTCCTCGATATGAACCCAAGCATTGTATTGGCTTTCTTACAGGCGGACTTGCAGTGTTTTGTTTGTTTCAAGTCACTGCTGATGGTGACCCCGAGGTCTCTTTCCTGAGTGTCACTCGTGTGGGTGTGTTTATAATTTGTGTGAGCTTATTGTTGGCTGTTATACGTAATAGTTTACTGTTGGGTAGGAGGAGGTTGTCGTTGAGGTCACCTAATAAGAAAAATGCCCTCAGTGTGTCTTCTATGTGATCAAATGAAGTAGAACAGGCCTTAGGATGTCGGCAGATACTGTTTATAAGGATGGAGGTTAGTTTTCTGCATTGAACTTGGATACAAATTTCCTCTACCCCTTCGTGTTTAGGTACGTCTGTGTTTATCAAAGCTGAGTGTAAGTCATTTTGAACATAAATACATACCCCTCCGCCCTTGCCTCTGTCTTGTCTGTAAAGTTTAAAGTTAGGAATGTTCGCGTGTGAGTCTGGGGTGTGTGTGAGGGAGAAAGGGAGGAAGAGGAAAGAGGAGGTAAGGAAGAAAGAGGAAAGAGGAGGTAAGGAAGAAAGAGGGAGGGAGAAGAGAGAGAAAGAAAAGGGAATGGAGAGGAGAGGAAAAACATCAAAAAAGAGAAGAGGAGGAAGAAGAGGAAGGTGGAGGCGAGAGAGAGAGAGAGAAAAGAAGGAGGAGGAAAATGGATGAAGGAAAGGAGAGGAGGAGATGAAGCTGAGACAGAGAGAGATTGATATTGATATATTTATTTTGGCTTAATAGTTATATACATATTGGTGAATTACAAATGTAGTTTTGGAGAGAGAAAAATGGACGAGAGAGAGAGAGAGCTTGGACCTGCAGAAGCTTATTACGGGAGAGCGAGTCAGTGGGTCAGTGTTTGTGCGTATGTTTGTGTTTGTTCGTCAGAGTGACTGTCTGTGTTTGTTTGTTTTGTGTTCGTTTGTGTGTTTGTCTCTGATTTGACTCTCTCTCTCTCTCTCTCTCTCTCTCTCTCTCTCTCTCTCTCTCTCTCTCTCTCTCTTCATTCTTTCCTTCAACTTATCTCTCCCTGCTTTCTCTCTCCCTTCCCTTACTCTCCCTCACCCTTCTTCCTCTTTTAACATTTTCCCCTTATCTTCTTCCCTCCTCCCTTCTTCCCTCCTCCCTTCTCTTCCCTCCTCCTCCCCCTCCCTCCCTCCCCCCTCCTCCCCCCTACATTGTCAACATTCCCACACCCCTTTTTCCCTTTCCCTCCTCTTCCTCCTCCTCCTCCTCCTCCTCCTCTTCCTCCTCCTCCTCTCCTTATCATTACATTGCCATACCTTTTGCCCCTCCTTCTCCTCCTCCTCCTTCATAATCATCTATTTTTTATCTTTATTTTTTTTTGTTGTTGTTGTTTATATCATTATTATATTAGTACTACGTCTTTTCTTGGCTTCTTTTATTCCTCGTAATCATCTTCCTCTTCCTCCTCCTCCTCCTCCTCCTCCTCCTTCATTCTCCTTTATTGCTGTTTTTGTCTTCCTTTCTTCTTCACTTTCATTTCTATTTTTCTCGTTTTTTTTTTCGCTTTTTTTTCTAACTAATTTTCTTCCTTTGCTTTTCAACCTTTTCCTTTTCCTCTTTCTCTTTTTCCTCCTCCTCCTTTTTTTCTATTTCTCTTTTTCTTCCTGGTTCTTCCTCCTCCTCCTTCTCTTCTCCATTGCTCCTTTTCTATTTGTTTTTCGTGTCCTGTTTTTTTATCTTCCTCCTCCTCTTCCTTTCCTCCTCCTCCTCCTTTTTCTGCTTCTCTTCCTCTTTCTGTTTCATCCTCCTCCTCTTCTCCATTGCTTCTTTTCCATTTGTTCCTCATGTCCTGTTTCTTCTTTACCCTCCTCCTCCATCTCCTCCTCCTCTTCCTCCTCCTTTATTTCCATCCTCTTTTGCATCTCAATTCCACCATCAACTCCTTTAAGAATCGCATCGACCGTCACTTCGCTGCGTCAGGAGCGAACAGACCGACAAACAGACAGACAGACAGACACAGACAAACACAGAAACATAGACAAACAGACAGACAGAGATATACAGACACGCAGACAGATAAACAAAAACAAAACACACATAAAGGGGGAGGAAATGGGGAGAAAAACAGTGAGGGGGTAGAGGGAAGGATAGAGAGGAAGAAGAGTAGGAAAGTGGAGGATTAAGAGAGGGTAGGCCTATAGGAGAGAAAAGGGATGGAGGTGATGAAAAAGGAGAAAGTGCTTTAGTCTACCTGTTAGTATCAAGTCCTGAACCTCTGTGGCCTCTCGACTCCATGTTTCATTTGTCTTAACAGCGTCTATCCTATCCTATCCTATTCCTATCCTTTTCCTATCCTATCCAGTCCTATCCTCTTCCTATCCTCTTCTTATCCTATCCTATCCCTATCCTCTCCTGTTCCTATCCTATCCTGTCCTATCCTCTTCCTATGCTATCCTATTCCTATCAACTTCCCTATCCTTCCCTTCACCACCATCATCACCATCAACACACACACAGTTCACTATCGCCACTCAGTCCCCATCTACCTCCCCATCATTTTCATCACCACCATCACCATCAACGCCATCACCACTAACACATTCCCTGGTCTGCGTGTTAAAAGAATGAGCATCAATGGGTTCGAATCCCCTTTAAGTAGTGTGCCAAAACGATTCAAGGGTTCGGAATCTTCCCATATAAAGAGAGAGAGCCAAAGGTGTGTGTGTGAGTGTGTGAGTGTGTGTGTGTGTGTGTGTGTGTGTGTGTGTGTGTGTATTAGTCGTAAATCACTATAGCGGGCAACCTCGTAATGAGAGAAGTTTTCTGTTGCCCGTCTTTCCATGTTTCCGTGTTTCTCTCTCCCTCTCTTCCTCTTTCATCTTCTTTCATCTTTTTGTCCTTTTTTTCGTCTTTTATCTCCTCTCTTTCTTCATTATTCTTCCTTCCTGTCTTCAACGCTCCTCCTCTCTGATTTCCTCCTCTCTCCTCTCCATCTCCTCCTCCTCCTCCTCCTCTAAACTCCCTCCTGATTTCAGATACCAGAACACCTCCTCCTCCTCCTCTTCTCCTCTCTCGTTAAGGAGGAAGAGGAGGAGGAGGAGGAGGAGGGGACGTGGAGATGGACATAGCGACCTTAAGGTGTCCTCCACTAGCCTCCTCCTCCTCCTCCTCCTCCTCCTCCTCTTCCTCCTCCTCCTCCTCCTCCTCTTCCTCCTCCTCCTCCTCCTGTGGTGCTTGCTGAAAGTCGCTCAGTGTGTGTGTATGCCTTCTGGGTTACTGGGTCTGGGGAGGAGGAGGAGGGAAAGGAAGAAGAAGGTGGGGGGGTGAGGTGTGAGGTAAGGTGGGAGGAGGAAAGAAGAAGAGGAGGAAGAGGAAAGGAAGAGGGAAGAGGAGGAGGAGGAAGAGATTTTAAGTGGAGGGGAAGAAGGGAAGGATGAGAAGGGGGAGAAGAGAAGAAGGAAAAGGGGAAGAGAAGTGAAGGGAAAGTAGTTTAGGAAGAGATGAAGGTTGGTAGGGAAAGGGAGGATTGAAGTACCCACGGAAATAGTACCCGCAACATCTACCAAAGCCTTGTCAAACTATCACTAGGCTCATAAAACTACCCTTGGAAATAGTACCCACAACCTCTACCAAAGCCTTGTCAAACTATCTCTAGGCTCATAAAACTACCCTTGGAAATAGTACCCACAACCTCTACCAAAGCCTTGTCAAACTATCTCTAGGCTCATAAAACTACCCTTGGAAATAGTACCCACAACATCTACCAAAGCCTTGTCAAACTATTACTAGGCTCATAAAACTACCCTTGGAAATAGTACCCACAACCTCTACCAAAGCCTTGTCAAACTATCACTAGACTCATAAAACTACCCACTGAAATAGTACCCACAACCTCTACCAAAGCCTTGTCAAACTATCACTAGGCTCATAAAACTACCCTTGGAAATAGTACCCACAACCTCTACCAAAGCCTTGTCAAACTATCACAAGGCTCATAAAACTACCCTTGGAAATAGTACCCACAGCCTCTGCCAAAACCTTGTCAAACTATCACAAGGCTCATAAAACTACCCTTGGAAATAGTACCCACAGCCTCTACCAAAGCCTTGTCAAACTATCACTAGGCTCATAAAACTACCCTTGGAAATAGTACCCACAACCTCTACCAAAGCCTTGTCAAACTATCACAAGACTCATAAAACTACCCTTGGAAATAGTACCCACAACCTCTACCAAAGCCTTGTCAAACTATCACAAGACTCATAAAACTAACCATGGAAATAGTACCGTATACCCTCAATCTCTACCAAAGTCCTTATCCACCTTCCTTTCCATCTCTCCTTACCCATACCTCAATCCTCACTTTCCCTACCTACCTTAATCTCTCCCTTAACTACTCTCCTTCACTCACTTCTCTTCCCTTTGTTCTTCCCGTCTTCCCCATCCCTTTCCCTTCACTTAAAATCTCTCTTGCCAAATGTGGGTATGTGAGCCCTAAGAAATGTTTGAGAGTATGGGTCTGAATCTACGGAATTACTGACAACCTTAACTATAGCATTCTGTGATAGAGTTCAGGTGGATTTG
>NC_066561.1:5075793-5078293 GCF_024679095.1 Eriocheir sinensis | reverse complement strand
CTCCTACGAAAGCCTTGTCAAATATGTGTTTCTTTAGGTTCACGGTACAGAGAAAGGGTCACACTACCACCAGGGTCATAAAACTACTACTGGAAATGCCCACAACGCCTACGAAAGCCTTGTCAAATATGTGTTTCTTTAGGTTCACGGTACAGAGAAAGGGTCACACTACCACCAGGGTCATAAAACTACCCCTGGAAATGCCCACAGCGCCTACGAAAACCTTGTCAAATGTGTGTTTCTTTAGGTTCACGGTACAGAGAAAGGGTCACACTACCACCAGGGTCATAAAACTACCCCTGGAAATGCCCACAACTCCTACGAAAGCCTTGTAAAATATGTGTTTCTTCAGGTTCACGGTACAGAATAAGGGTCACACTACCACCAGGGTCATAAAACTACCCCTGGAAATGCCCACAGCTCTCACGAAACCCTTGTCAAATATGTGTTTCTTCAGGTTCACGGTACAGAGAAAGGGTCACACTACCACCAGGGTCATAAAACTACCCCTGGAAATGCCCACAGCTCCTACGAAAGCCTTGTCAAATATGTGTTTCTTCAGGTTCACGGTACAGAGAAAGGGTCACACTACCACCAGGGTCATAAAACTACCCCTGGAAATGCCCACAACGCCTACGAAAGCCTTGTCAAATATGTGTTTCTTTAGGTTCACGGTACAGAGAAAGGGTCACACTACCACCAGGGTCATAAAACTACCCCTGGAAATGCCCACAACTCCTTCGAAAGCCTTGTCAAATATGTGTTTCTTCAGGTTCATGGTACAGAGAAAGGGTCACACTACCACCAGGGTCATAAAACTACTGCTGGAAATGCCCACAACGCCTACGAAAACCTTGTCAAATGTGTGTTTCTTTAGGTTCACGGTACAGAGAAAGGGTCACACTACCACCAGGGTCATAAAACTACCCCTGGAAATGCCCACAACTCCTACGAAAGCCTTGTCAAATATGTGTTTCTTTAGGTTCACGGTACAGAGAAAGGGTCACACTATCACCAGGGTCATGAAATTTCTACCCCTAAAGCCTTGTCAAATATGTGTTTCTTTAGGTTCACAGTACAGAAAAGGGTCACACTACCACCAGGGTCATAAACTACCCTGGAAATGCCTAACTCCTACAAGCCTTGTCAAATATGTGTTTCTTCAGGTTCATGGTACAGAGAAAGGGTCACTACCACCAGGGTCATAAACCTACCCCTGGAAATGCCCACAACTCCTACGAAAGCCTTGTCAAATATGTGTTCTTGGGCGGCGAAATGTCTTATAATTCGACACAATTTAAATCACAAAAGGGGGCAACCTCGTAGTTACCCCAACCTGCCTTGATGTTGCCCGCCTTTCAATACTTCCATGCTTCCCTCACCACCACTTACACAGCTGCCCGTATCCAGGTATTCGGTTACCTTTTCCAAACCTTCCCACGCTACCCAAAAAGTTCCCACGCTGCCTTAAAAGTTCCCACTCTCTCAAAGGTTTTTCCTCACTCCTCTCAAAGCTTCCGTAACTTCTGCACTCCATCCTCCTCCTCCTCCTCCTCATCCTCCTCCCCCTCCTCCTCTTCTTCTTTCCCTTCTCCTCTTCCTCCTCTTTTACTTTCCTCTTAATCTCTTGAATATTAACTGCCACTCGCTCCCGTCTCCCCGTTTCCCTTTCTTTTTTTCCGTCTTTCCTCTTCTTTCTCCCTTTCTTTTTCTTTTATCTTATTTCCTCCTCTTCCTTCTTTTCATATTTTCCTGGTATTCTCTTCTCATCACCTCGTTTATCTTAACTTTTCCTCCTCCTCCTCCTTCGCTTTTTTTTTCTCTATTCTCTCTCAATTATCTTCTTCCTCTCTTCCTCCTCTATCTTTTTTCTCCTTTTCCTTTCATTTCCTCCTTTTGCTTTCCCTTCTATCTTCCTCCTCTACATCCTTCTTCTTTCCCCCTCTTCCTTCTCTTCTTTATTATTTCCATTGTCTCTCTCTCTCTCTCTCTCTCTCTCTCTCTCTCTCTCTCTCTCTCTCTCTCTCTCTCTCTCTCTCTCTCTCTCTCTCTCTCTCTCTCTCTCTCTCTCTCTCTCTCTCTCTCTCTCTCTCTCTCTCTCTCTCTCTCTCTCTCTCTCTCATTCATTCAGTCCTTCATATTAACTTCTCTTGACATTTTACTCCTCCTCCTCCTCTTCCTCCTCCTCCTCCTCCTCCTCCTCCTCCTCCTCCTCCTCCTCCTGTTATATATATATATGCACCAACTTGGAATTAAATATCACTGTTGTTGTTATTATTATCATTATTATTATTATTATTATTATTATTATTATTATTATTTGCTTTATTTGTACTTTTTCCTTCGGTTTTTTTTTTGTATGATTTTTAAAGGAATATATTTTTTTTCATGGTTTCATTTATTTTTCATTCCTCTTTTATTTCTAACTTTTTTTTCACTAACGAACATAAAAACTAAACGATGCCTCTGTGATTTTTTTTTCCTTTATTTTCTCTCTTTG
>NC_066561.1:5040793-5070793 GCF_024679095.1 Eriocheir sinensis | reverse complement strand
TCCAGACTGACGCACATTTGGCAAGGCTTTCGTAGGGGTTGTGGGCCTTTCCATGGACAGTGCTATGACCCATGTGGTAGTTTGACCCTTCTTCTGTACCATGAACCTAAAAACACTCGAAATCCAAACTGACGCACATCTGACAAGGCTTTCGTAGGGGTTGTGGGCCTTTCCATGGGTAGTGCTATGACCCTGGTGGTAATCTGACCCGTCCTCTGTACCATGAACGTAAAAAAAACCTCACCAGAACCCGACTGATCTCCTTTTCGGCCTTTGGAAAGAGTTGATGTGAGAGGTGGAAGCGTCTAAATATAAAACCTTTTAGTGTATCGGTTGGGTTAGAGGAAGGGTATAGAGGAGTTGGGATAAAGATAGGAGGAAGAGGAATGGGGAAAATGGAATAGAGGAATGGGGATAAAGATAGGGAGCAGAGGAATGGGGATAAATGGAATAGAGGGATGGGGATAAAGATAGGAGGCAGAGGAATGGGGATAAATGGAATAGAGGAATGGGGATAAAGATAGGGAGCAGAGGAATGGGGATAAATGGAATTGATGAAGAGGGATAGAGGTAAAGAATAGAGGAAGGGAATATTGTAAAAGTAAAGACTGATAAAGCTGTTCCACTCAAAATGTTGTTGCTGTGAAGGGAGAGAAGGAAGGGAGAAGAGAAAGAGGGGAGAGGAAGGACACAGGGGAATGGGGAAGGAAGGAAGGAAATAAGGGAATGGAATTAAGTAAAAGTCACCAAAATGTTTAAAGAATTCAGCGATATTAATGCGGAAGATTACAATTGATCGATCAAATAGAACAAGAAGATATAACATTTTCAAGATAAGTGGTAAAAGATTCTCGTCGCACGAAGCCAAACATTTCTTCTTCAATCGAGTTGTTAATGTTTGGAACTCTCTACCCTGTGATGTCGTTGATAGTACAACAGTTACGGCCTTCAAGAATAGATTAGACAAGTATTTTGAATCCAACCAGCAACTAAGATATTACTCATTGTCGTAATAACGTTAAGTTTTTTCGAATACTGGTGTCCTTGTCCGTTTTTATCGCCCGGTTAGTGGTAGCAGTAATGGTAGTTCTTTCCTCTTTCATACATAAATTCCATGCAGTTTTTCCATGCTGGTCTGCTGTTGTTTGTTCTTCCTTTGTGTTTCTTTGTGTTCCTCCTTTCTCTTCCTCTTCCTTCTTCTTTTCCTCTTTCCTCTCTTCCTCTTCCGTTCATTATTTTATTTCCTCACTCCCCTTCCTCCATCCATTAACATACCATTGCAGCCTTCCTCCTCCTCCTCCTCCTCTCCCCCCTCCTCCCCCTCCCCCATCTATAGCATTCATCCCTTCTTCCCTTCTCCCTTCTTCCCCTTCTTCTCTCCTCTGTTCTTCCCTCCTGTGAGTCCTGTTATCCTTCTCTCCCTTTCCTCCTTCCTTCGTCCCCTTAATCACCATTCCATAGTCCCTCCTCCTCCTCCTCCTCCTCCTCCTCCTACCCCCCCTTCCATTCCTTCCCTTACCAGTGCATTCCCATTCCCTCTATCCATTCCTCCTTTCCATAGCATACCTTCCTTCATTCCCTCTTCCCTCCTCCTCCCTTCCCTCCCTCCCTCGTTTCCTTAACCGCGTCCTTAGATTAATCTGTAATACGGGTCACTGTTGAAGGGAGGAAGGGAGGGAAGGGAGAGAAGAAGGGAGGAAGGCAAGAGGGAAGGGTAGAGATGAATTGAAGAGGATTTGGACACTTCCCTCCTTGCCTTCCTTCTCTTCCTTCCTTCCCCTTCTTCCCTCCCTCCCTTCCTCTCTCTCTCTCTCTCTCTTTCCCTCCTACATAAATTTCCACCTCAAAATTTATATATATTATTTTCATATCACCTCCTCCTCCTCCTCCTCCTCCTCCTTCTTCTCCTCCTCCTCCTCCTTCTCCTCCTCCTTCTCCTCCTCCTCCTCCTCCTCTGCCAGGTGCGAAATCAGGCGAGAGAGAGAGAGAGAGAGAGAGAGAGAGAGAGAGAGAGAGAGAGTGTGTGGTGATGGCTGTAAAATCTTCATCACCACTATCACCACCACCACCACCACCACCACCATCATCCCATTATATGTAAAATGAATTCAAGAGAGATTGATTCGCCTTCCTTAGATATATTAATTAAACTCTCTCTCTCTCTCTCTCTCTCTCTCTCTCTCTCTCTCTCTCTCTCTCTCTCTCTCTCTCTCTCTCTCTCTCTCTCTCTCTCTCTCTCTCTCTCTAAGTGACTTACTCAACGTAAATTTACTCCACAGATTGCCCTCTTTCCTCCACCCTTCCCTCCTTACCTCCATTTCCTTCCCTCCTTCCCTCCCTCCCTCCCCTCCATATCTCCATTTCCTTCCCTCCCTTCTTTATTCATTTCTCTCGTCTTCTCTCCATCTCTCTTTCCTTTCCTTTTCTTCTTTCTTTCCTCCCTCCATTCTTCCTCTCCATATCCCTTTCTTTCTACCCTCCCTTATTATTTTCCTTTCCTCTTTCTCTCCAATTATTTTTTTTATTTCCCCCTTTTTCCCTTCCTTTCTTTCCTATTCCTTCCTTTTATTTTCTCTATCCTTTTCTCTCCCTCCTCCTGTTCGTTCCTTCTTCCCTTCTTCTTCCCTTCTTCTTCTCTCTTCCTCTTCCCTTCACTTTCCTTTTACTTTCTCATTTTCTCCCACTCTCCCTCCTTCCTCCCTCCCCCTCCCCCTTTTCCTCCCTCCCTCCCTCCTCTTCCTCCTCTTCCTCCTCCTCTCCCCTTAAATCACATTCAAGATTTGGTTATGAAATGCTACAAGTAATTTTCCGGTTAGTGGAAGAGGAGGAGAAGGAGGGGGAGGAGAAGGAGGAGGAGGAAAACAAAAGTGGCTGTGGTGGTGACTGCGCTGAGAGAGAGAGAGAGAGAGAGAGAGAGAGAGAGAGAGAGAGAGAGAGAGAGAGAATATGTTCTATAACTCCCTTGTGAGTTCTAATGTTTGCTTTCAGTCTTTTCTCTCTCTCTCTCTCTCTCTCTCTCTCTCTCTCTCTCTCTCTCTCTCTCTCTCTCTCTCTCTCTCTCTCTCTCTCTCTCTCTCTCTCTCTCTCTCTCTCTCTTCTAGTTTAAATTAAGTGTCAAAATAGCAAGTGTGTGTGTGTGTGTGTGTGTGTGTGTGTGTGTGTGTGTGTGTGTGTGTGTGTGTGTGTGTGTGAAAGAGGGAATCGATCAACATACGTTATGATGGAAGAGGAGGAGGAAGAGGAAGAGGTAGATGAAGAGGAGGAGGAGGAGGAGGAGGTAGAATTTATAGGTAGAAGAGATACATCTTCACACCTCACCTGTCTTTCCTCCACCCGTCATTCTCTCCCTCCCTCCTTCCCTCTCTCCCTCCCTCTCCCTTCTAATCCCTCCTTCCCTCCATCACTCATATTTCCTTTTCTCTCCTCTCCCTCTCTGTCGTCTGCCCTTCCACCCCCTCCCCCCTTCCCTCCTTTTTTCCTCTCTCCTCCATTCCGTGATCTTTCTCTCTCCCCTTCTCTCCTTCTCTCTCTCTTCATCTTCCTCTCCCTCTCTCATGTTACAATAGTAGAAATCGAAAATACGACTCTCTCTCTCTCTCTCTCTCTCTCTCTCTCTCTCTCTCTCTCTCTCTCTCTCTCTCTCTCTCTCTCTCTCTCTCTCTCTCTCTCTCTCTCTCTCTCTCTCTCTCTCTCTCTCTCTCTAATAGTAGAAAAAAAAGGAAGGACTCTCTCTCTCTCTCTCTCTCTCTCTCTCTCTCTCTCTCTCTCTCTCTCTCTCTCTCTCTCTCAACGGTAATGTGAACTTAATTTTACGAGAACTGAATTTACCTTCCTTATTTCCTTTTCATTTTCATTTCTTCATTTTCTCCTTTCATTTTCTCTTCGTTCTTCTTCAGTCACTTTCCCTATTCGTTTCCTACCCATGAACTCTTCCTCTCTCTTCTTATGATTTGTTTTCATTCTTTCTTAACTTCTTTGGGTTAATTTCTCTTTCCATCCATTATTTAACTTATCTCTAATGACCTCCTTAATTTGCTTGGGTCTCTCCTTTTATACAGTTAAGAGAAAACGGGTCAGCCAAGGAACAGGACACTCTATTATATATCTCGCACCGTATACTTATTCCAACGTTTCTGTTATAGCTATTATCCATTACAGTTACATTGCTACTAGGATATTATACATGCACTGCCTCTATATTGCAAGTTGAATGGTATTAGTCAACGGAAATCACACTTGTTTGGGTCTCTGCGTGAGATGATTAAGGGGAAACTGAAATATATTTATCTAGGTGTAACGAGTCTAGTTTTTCCTTCTGTGACTTTTCATGGAGTTATTAGATAGTGCATTATGGTGAGGCAGGATACTGTAACGCCACTGGAAAGCAAAGTGTGTGAATAAGCAGATGAGAGGATGAAGAGGAGGACTAACGACGATACAAAGCGATACAGGTCAAAGAAGAAGATTCATTACAAGCTGATTCAATGTTCCCGGCAGGTTGAGAGTGTATTAACCGCCCTGATTATCTGCCATGGTGGGACTAATCCATATTCACGGGAACGGAAATGTAAACACTGGGAAGTCATTGGAAGGGGAAAAGGGACGTAAAGGATAAAGTTTGGCCATTCGCTATTGCTACGCGTGGCCGCATTTCTCATCTCCGTGGCAATGTCCCTTGAACCTGTGATCGGAAGAGAGGATGACCAACGAAGCGATACAAAGCGATACAGGTCAAAAGGAGAAGATTCATTACAAGCTGATTCAATGTTGCCAGCAGGTTGAGAGTGTATTAACCGCCCTGTTTATCTGCCATGGTGTGACTAATCCATATTCACAGGAACGGAAATGTAAACACTGGGAACTCATTGGAAGGGGAAAAGGGACGTAAAGGATAAAGTTGGGACATTCGCTATTGCTACGCGTGGCCGCAGTTCTCATCTCCGTGTCATGCAACGTTGCCAGATTGTCGTACTCAGCCTCCTATGTTTGCCGATTTCCGACCCAAAAACTGCCTCCACGATCCAAACAACTGCCTTCATATATAGTTATCGTTAAAATAGTTAATTATTGGTGTTTTTAGCAATAGTTATGCCTCAGAAACAGGTAAATACGAGGCTCTGAGTACGGTAATCTGGCAACGATGTGGCAATGGCCCTTGAACCTGTGACTGGAGGAACCCATTACCTCGTGACAGGCTCTGTGTGACATCCGGTTACCACAGTTTAACTTCCATGGTCGTATTAGAAAACATTTCGTCGCCCAAGAACACAGATTTGACAAGGCTTTCGTAGGAGTTGTGGGCATTTCCAGGAGTAGTTTAATGACCCTGGTGGTAATGTGATCCTTCTTCTGTGCCATGAACCTAAAGAAACACTCATTAGAACCCGACTGACTCCCTCTTTGACCTTTAGAAATAGCTGATGTGAGAAGCGAAAGTGTCTTATAATACCAACCCCAATGTTTCCCCAGGTACCTAATAATTGGCCAGCCCGAAAGGGAGGAGTTTGGTTGGTCTACACGCTGACTGCCCGGGCCGAGATTGTGAACCTGAGTATAGGCACACTAACCACTGCACGGTGTAATATCTTCAACAACAGTCTCAGGATACCGTATGCCACATTTAGCACAAGGTGACTGATCAACAAAAGGTTTTTCAGTAAGATTTCCACCAGAACGCCACCGATTTTCCAACGCTTACAAGACAGACAGCGTGTTACGGGTGGAGTTTTGCCTATGTTGTGTCGAGAAAAGTCTACGGACAAAGCCAGTCGCGTTTACATTACATTGCGCCTCTCATGATGGACAATAGGAATAGGACAAACTATCATATATTGTCTCCCCATCCATATTTAGATATACGTTTATATTATAGATTATTAGGCATCACAACTACAGAGCTGGTATTTTATTATACATACACTGCCTTCATATTACAAGATGAATGGTATCGGTTAACAAAAATGAGTAAGGTTCATATATGCAGTGAGTGAAGGGAAGCTAAATACATTAATCTAGGTATAAATTTAGCCTATAGTGAAACCAATTCGTCGAGTTCCTTTTGCCACACAGCCCCAACACCTATCTCTTCCTCTCATATGTTACCTGTAGCTTACATAATGAGAGGAAGAGATAGGTGTTGGGAGTGTGTGGCAGAGCAGAGGGGAGGAAAGGACCCGCGGGAGCCTACGTCAGACCGACCTCGACATATTTGGAAGACTATAAGTATATATTTCCTCACAGAACACATTTCCTATACATGAATATATTTGTCATGTGTTAAACAGGACGAGCAAGTAAAGCGATAACCACTCTTCATATCATAATCAGAACCCATATTCTCAAACGTTTCGACGCCTTTGTATATCTATTTCAAGGGGCTCTCGTAAACGTTTTAGGGATTGCCGTGGGTGGTATCATATCTCTGGTGGTAGTTTTGCAAGATTTCTACGCCATGAACAGATAGACCACTCTTAAGGCTCTCGTAGAAGTTTTAAGGATTGCCGTGGGTGGTATCATATCTCTGGTAGTAGTTTTGCAAGATTTCTACGCCATGAACAGATACACCACTCTTGAAGCTCTCGTAGAAGTTTTAAGGATTGCCGTGGGTGGTATCTTATCTCTGGTAGTAGTTTTGCAAGATTTCTACGCCATGAACAGATACACCACTCTTGAGAACCCGGTACATCTTTTATATGGCCTTAAAAGGTTATCGTGGTTTCATATCTCTTGTGGTAATTTTTCAAGATTTTTACGCAATGGACAAAAACCACTTTTGAGAACCCGATACATCTTTTATATGGCCTTAACCCGGTTGCAGCGACGGGCCAAGTTTGTGGCTTTACCGTGTACCAGCGACGGGCCAGATTTTTGCCATGATATAGACCCCCAAAAATAGATGATGCATAAATTGATCACAAATGCGTTGATATATATTATGAAATGGTTTGCGTGAGTGATGATTTTTTCTCATTATTCTCGCTTAGAGGGAAGGGCCTTTAAGAAACATGATCCCCGCAGCTACCGGGTTAAAAGGTTATCGTGTCAAAAGCCAGAAACTATTGGGAATTCCGAGGCAGATCTCCAATCACTCCCTCGCGGCCACTCACTCCTAGGTCTTTCATGCTGCAGTGGTTAGAGTACTTCAAGGGCCAGCGGGACGGAGATGAGCACCGCCGCCACGCGTAGCTATATCGTATGCTCCCAACTTTACCTTACCTTACCTTACCTTACCTTACAATACGACCCTGAGTGGCTAACACCGTTGCCATATTATCATACTCAGAGCATAGTATTATATTATCGTACTCAGAGCATAGTATTTACCGGTTTCTGACGCCTAACTATTGTCAAGAAACATCACGATCTAACTCTTTTTAACGATAACCATAAATGAGTTTCGTTATTGGAGCCCAGAAAACAGTTTGGGGGTAGGAAGTCGGGAAATATAAGCATCTGAGTACGACAATCTGGCAACGTTGGTGGCAAAGGTTAGGTAAAGTTGGGAGCATACACGCGTAGCTGTATCGTATGCTCCCAACTGTACCTTACCTTTGCCACTCAGGGTCGTATTATAAAACATTCCGTCCCCCAAACACAAATATTTGACAAGGCTTTCGTAGGAGTTGTGGCCATTTCCAGGGACCGCTTGATGGTTGTATGACCCTTCTTCTGTACCCTGAACCTAAAAATACCACTTATAAGAACCCGACTGATCTCTTTTTTGGCCCTTGGAAATAGGTGATCTGAGACTTCCAGGGACTGTTTTATGACCCTGGTGGTAGTATGACCCTTCTTCTGTGCCCTGAACCTAAAATACCACTTATAAGAACCCGACTGATCTCCTTTTTGGCCCTTGGAAATAGTTGTTGTGAGACTTCCAGGGACTGTTTTATGACCCTGGTGGTAGTATGACCCTTCTTCTGTACCCTGAACCTAAAATATCCACTTATAAGAATCCGATTGATCTCATTTTTGGTCTTTGGAAATAGTTGATGTGAGACTTCCAGGGACTGTTTTATGACCCTGGTGGTAGTATGACCCTTCTTCTGTACCCTGAACCTAAAATACCACTTATAAGAACCCGACTGATCTCATTTTTGGCCCTTGGAAATAGGTGATGTGAGACTTCCAGGGACTGTTTTATGACCCTGGTGGTAGTATGACCCTTCTTCTGTACCCTGAACCTAAAATACCACATATAAGAATTAGATTGATCTCCTTTTTGGCCCTTGGAAATAGGTGATGTGAGACTTCCAGGGACTGTTTTATGACCCTGGTGGTAGTATGACCCTTCTGTACCCTGAACCTAAAATACCACTTATTAGAACCCAACTGATCTTTTTGGTCTTTGGAAGTAGATGATGTGAGACCCGAAAATGTCGAACAATAGGCCTACATGTGACTACCTTATTAATTATTTTCGTTAGTTCGTGATTCTTGAAAAAAGGAGGAGAAATGAAGTGAACCACCCGAGGAACGAAGAATGAGAAAGATGAAGTAAATATGTAAGTGTTCATTCTTGCCAAAAATCTTCCTCTTCATCATCATCATCATCATCATCATCACTATTTTTTTAACTTAGTCTTATTCCTTCTTCTGTTTCTTTTATTTTTTTTCTTTCTCTTCATTTTCTTCTATATTTTCTTGTTTTCTTTTTCTCAATTGCATGTTTTATGACTGTGTGTGTGTGTTTGAGAGAGAGAGAGAGAGAGAGAGAGAGAGAGAGCGAGAGAGAGACCTGATGCAACTCTCACAACCTGCCCCCATTCGTACCGTCTCTCTCTCTCTCTCTCTCTCTCTCTCTCTCTCTCTCTCTCTCTCATTTATATATATATATATATATATATATATATATATATATATATATATATATATATATATATATATATATATATATATATATATATATAACTCAAGATGTGAAAAAAGTACATTGAAAAGAAGAAAAAAAATATAAAGGAACAAGAAAAGTATAACTGGCGATGATGATGATGATGAGAAGGAAGAGGAGGAGGAAAAAATAAATAAATAACTGGATAAATAAGGTGTAAGAGTTTAGATTATCCCTGACCGGTTCACCTGTTGTGTCCTCCCCTCGCTCTGCCTCTACTACCGGGAACGGAGTATTCGTATTCAGATACATTCGAACACAGGATATATTCGCATCCAAATTATTTTTAATATTGACAAATATTCGTATTCATATTCCATTATTTAGCCAAGGTATTTGTATTCTTCGAACAATCTGACCAATAATCATATATTTATTATCAGGAATAACCGTACGTTTGACTGTAAAGTGTTGCCATCAGCTGGAACGTTTGGGGAAGTATAACGTTATGGGCCTGCAGCTGTTCACTCCACCCGTCCAGTACACGTCGGTAACTGGTCATCACCGTTCCGAGTGTGGACGGATGAGCGGCTGTCCTCCCGTTCCCGGTTCTCCGCCAGCCACACGATGGACGCAAAGTCTGCCAATACTGATATTAGTAGACCGTGGATGGATACGTTGTGTCAGCTTTGCTTTGAACTTGTGAGTGAGGGAGTTGAGGAAATCGCGAGGATAGGATTCGGAGCGTGAGTGTGATCGTAGCTTGGAGCAGTAACTTGTGCTAATGTTTAAGTTACGATAAACTCTGCCTATATTGCCGATAACGTAGGTATTGCGTTTCTGAGATGTCGGGTATAATCACCGTGCAGAAAGTTGAGTCTGCCTGAGCCCAGCACGGGTAACTTACATGTATTCTCTCTCTCCAGGTTCTGATTGTGGTGTATATATATATTTCATGATTATTGCTCAAAGTATAACTAAGTATAGTACTGGAATAGTTAGCAGCTAGGATAATTCAGAGTAGTAGTAAAAGTAGTACCAGTAACAATAGTAGAAGTAGAAGTAGTAGTAGTAGTAGTTTTCTTAGCTGTTACGTAAAATTTCAAACATTCCTCTATATTCTCTTTTCTCTTTCCATAATCTTCAATTTCACTCTTCTTCCATCATTTTCCTCTCTCTCTCTCTCTCTCTCTCTCTCTCTCTCTCTCTCTCTCTCTCTCTCTCTCTCTCTCTCTCTCTCTCTCTCTCTCTCTCTCTCTCCATCATTCCCTCTCCCTCTCTCTTCCTCCATTTCCTCTCTCTCCCTCTCTTTGATTCTAGACTCCTCCCTCCATTCCTACCTCCTTCCCTCCTTTCGCTCTCCCCCCCCCCTTTTTTTCCCTAACATTATGGAGACAATATTGTACTACTTCTAATTTCTTCCTTCCTTCCTTCCTCCTCCTCCTCCTCCTCGTATAGTTCTACCTTTCTGTACCTACTCCAGTACCCTAACACACACACACACACACACACACACACACACACAGTAACGTAACATTTTAACAAACTAATTCACGTCAACGAAAATTAATGAGTAAAAAAATGCTAGAGGGTGTTTGGAGAGAGAGAGAGAGAGAGAGAGAGAGAGAGAGGGGGGGGGGGGGAAATATGAAGATGGATTTTAATTACTAATGAGGAGGAAGTTTGTTCGTTCGTTCGTGTGTGTGTTGGAAGGTTTTGTTGTTGTTGTTGTTAGCTGATGATGTTTGTTGCTCCTACATATTATTATTATTATTATTATTATTATTATTTTTATTAGCATTATTATTATTGCTTTACTGTCACCAATAATTATGATGTGAACAATAAGAAGAAGCAGAAGAAAAAGGAGAAGAAGAAGAAAAAAAGACGAAGAAGAAGAAATAAAGGCGATTAGGAAGAAGAAAAGAAGAAGAAGAAGAAGAAGAAGAAGAAGAAAGAAAAGAAAAAGAAGAAATAGAAGAAGAGAGAGAAGAAGATAAAAAAAAGTTGGCTATCTATCTATCTATATCTATCAATCTGTCTGTCTGTTAGTAGGTCACACCCGTCAACCTTTCCGTCTGTCAGCCGTGTGTGTGTGTGTGTGTGTGTGTGTGTGTGTGTGTGTGTGTGTGCGTCGGCTGGTTAGTGAGAGCGCATAATTCGTGGAGGTGGACTTATTAATGCCGTCACAGGTGGGGTGGCAGGCGAGCATTAATACAGGTGTGTCCTTACCTGTCCCAAAATGGTGAAATGTGTCACTTTATTGCGTGGTGTAACTTGTATGAAAGGCTGATTGTTTTAGTGTTGGTTCATTGGTATTATTTTTGTTTTGTTTTGTTCTTTGTTTTAATTTTGAGATGTCACTTTTAGTAGTAGTAGTAGTAGTAGTACCTAGTAATAGTTGTAGTAGTAGTAGTAGTAGTAGTAGTAGTAGTAGTAGTAGTAGTAGTAGTAGTAGTAGTAGGAGGAGGAGGAGGAGGAGCAGTAGTACCGTAATATTTTTATTTTATTTTATTTTTTTTTACATAAAATTGATCACTTCAGTGGTAAAAAAAAAAGACAAAAAAAATCGCTATAGCACTACTCCCATACAGATGAAATAACATTGATAGTTAAAGTGTTCTAGTAATAGTAGAAGTAATCGTAGTAGTAGCAGTAGTAGTAATAGTAATAGTAATAGTAGTAGTAGTAGCAATAGTAATAGTAATAGTAGTAGTAGTAGTAGTAGTTGTGTTCTAATTTCTAGATACATCTTTCCTCCTATGAAGTGAAATATAAGTACATGTGTTTGTGCGTGTGTGGACGTGTGTGTGCATGTGTTCGTGTGTGTGTGTGTGTCCTTCATTGATAACCTCCCACGAGCGTCACTATCTTGCCCCCAGAGCTTACGTACGTCACGCCTAATCACGATGCACTTAACGAATGATGATGCAATGATTTCTGACTGACCATGACGCCATTCTAATCAATCTCTCTCTCTCTCTCTCTCTCTCTCTCTCTCTCTCTCTCTCTCTCTCTCTCTCTCTCTCTCTCTCTCTCTCTCTCAGAAACATGAAATTGGAAAAAAATAGAAGGGGAGTGTTTTAGAAAGGAAAAGAGAGGGATAGAGAGAGAAGGGTAAGAGGAGAAGAATAGGGGAAGGAGACAGTACGAGAGGAAAGAAAGGAGAGAAGAAAGGGGTGAAGAGGAAGGAGAGGGGAGGTGAGGGAAGGGGAAGAGAAGAGTAAGAGAGGAAATAAGAGAGGTGAAAGAGGAAGAAGAGAGGTAAGTAAAGAAAGGGGAAGAGGAGAAAAGATAGAAAATGAAGAGGAAAGAAGAGAGGTAAGTAAAGAAAGGGGAAGAGAAGGAAGAGTAGAGGGATGTATGGGAAGGGAATAGAAATTTAAGTGCCCTCGACCATTTTCATCTTAAATTGTCATCCCTATTAGTATATACCCAGAGGCAGGAGGAGGAGGAGGAGGAGGAGGAGAAAGGGTCATAAAAGGAAAGTTAGTCAATTACCAGAAAAAGGAGAATGTAATATTTTTTAAACTATATATATAATGGTTTGTATATAAGAACGTAAGGAGTCTGCAAGAGGCTGGTAGAGGAGAAAGAGGAGAAAGGGTCATAAAGGGAAAGTTGTCAATTACCAGAAAAAGGAGAATGTAATATTTTTTAAACTATATATATAATGGTTTGTATATAAGAACGTAAGGAGTCTGCAAGAGGCTGGTAGAGGAGAAAGAGGAGAAAGGGTCATAAAGGGAAAGTTAGTCAATTACCAGAAAAAGGAGAATGTAATATTTTTTAAACTATATATATAATGGTTTGTATATAAGAACGTAAGGAGTCTGCAAGAGGCTGGTAGTATTGTACAAGGCAGGTGTTGAAATGAGCTCTATCAGAAACATCTCAAGTAAGTATGTATAGGTTTCACTTGCTATATATAATTGTCTCAGTTTTTATTTCCCAACATTTTCTGTCAAGGGAAAGTGTGTTGTCTTCCTCCTCCTTCCTCCTTCCTCCTCCTCCTCCTTCTCCTCTTACTCCTCCTCCTCCTCGTCTTTCCTTCCTTCCTTCCTATATTGCGTGATATTAGTAAGTGATTAGTTTCTGGGCTGTTCTTTCATCATGTCACGTGTGTGTGTGTGTGTGTGTGTGTGTGTGTGTGTGTGTGTGTGTCGCTGCTTCTTCATTCATTTCACTTTGGTTTTCCTTATAAGTCTCTTCATCGCAGTCTCTGGAAAGCAAGGCAACACCACGTTTTTATCTCTCTCTTTCTGAACAGCCTCGAGAGAACCGTTCGCAAACACTCCAGCGCTCGCCTTGTCCCTCCCCACACACACACACACACACACACACACACACATGCACACGTGTCGCCGTTCTTTTTTTTTTTTTTCGTAATCATGCAACGCTCTACATGCCTATCAGCGCCTACAATCATTTCACTTCACGAGTTTATACATTTTCTTTTCCTCGTCCACTCACACTGATACCAGAGCGAGGCACAGACCTTTCCGTCTCTTTACATTGATCTGAATTTGACTTTTTTTTTCTATATTGGAGTGAAAGAAAATTAAAAGTAGGTTTATATAACTAAGTTTGGCAGAATAGGATTTAGATAAGTGTTTTGTCCAAATGGTGAATAAACAATGCTATCATTATTATTGTTATTTTCCATTATTATTATTATCATTGTTGTTGTAGTAGTAGTAGTAGTAGTAGTTTGTTGTTTTCATAAGTATTTGTAATAAAGTAATTGTTATTCCCTGACAGTTGGGGTCGTTTATCCATGATTGGCAATCTACCTAGAAGAGGAACAACTATGACTACAAGCTCGGGGAGGTGGGGCTTCTTAAAAACTAAAAAAAATAAGTCCCTCTGCCGAAAACTGGGGTAACCTGTCAGGGAGGGCATTGGAAGCATAAAAAATCCCGCCCCAAACAAAGATGAAGACAACAACGTATTTTTCAACCCGTCCAACCCCATGAGGGAAAATAAAGACGTTAAACAAAGAAGGAAAACGGTATGTGTAATTGTTGTTATGATTATTTCTTAACAACTCTTCTTAACTCTTTTTATAGGAGTGATTTGCGGGCTTCTTTTTCATTATTTTCTCTTTTTTTTTACCTTGAGCTGTTTCCTTTACTGTAAAAAAAAATACACCATCGTCATATGTAATAGTAGTAGTAGTAGTAGTAGTAGTAGTAGGAGGAGGAGGAGGAGGAGGTAGAGGAGTCTGGTAGTCATAATCAGCTGTCAGTCTCGAGCTCTTGACCTACTTACTTTGCACCTCAGTTACCATGGCAGTTTTGACAGTCGCCTTGAGTCACGCTGCTTTGTTTCTCATCTGCTCTGCGTTCTTACTCATTATAAGATATGGATCAGCGACATTGTGTTGGGGGTCTGGCGGGGGCGAGTCCTCCTGGGAAGAAAAAAATAAAAGTGACCCCTGTGAGCCTCATGTGAAATGCTGAAAGAAAATGCAGTGAAAACAGACAAAATGTATGATTCTATATGTGCATTAGACCACTCCTTACGTCGAAATGCGCCCCCCCCACCACCATACTCATAGTACCCCTCAAAATACTGTAGGTCCCATAAGAGACTACATGCGTTTTAGCAGAGGACCCCATAAAAATACGAGTAAGAAAACGAATTCGCGCTAATATAGAAAACGTGCACTTGACCGTGAACTAAATTACTTACGTGAAAAAAGCAGGCGTTCGGTGCATTGAGCCTTGCGGTGTTACTGGGTACGGGCAGCACATATGACATTGGCACAGTTGAGAGGAGCCAAGATAGAGCCGCCCCCACCCTCACCACGCGGCCTCCAACGTGCTGGGAAACACCAACGAGTATTATAAAGCTCTTATTTTTAAACGTCTAGGTACCTCAGTTCGCCTTGTTGAAAAAGCCTCTCGTAAAGGTTGCAGGGATTTTCATAACGTGTTTTGTGTTCCTAGTCAAAGCTTTACACGACCTTGTACCATGCCCGGGAACATCATCCTTGAAAATCGGGTTAATCTTCTCTGAGGCCTTGGGAAATACTCACAGTGGGACTCCGATACGTTGAAGAATATTGAGATTAATGTGAATATGACTGCCAACTTGTCTGGTGTGGTCTTGATCTTCCCCTGCGATAAGTAGTTGTTTTTTTCATATTTCATAACTCCCTGCAGTGGAAACCAAGGTGACAATAGGTGGAGACCGACTTCACGTGGTTTACAACGTGTGTGTGTGTGTGAATATTTTAAGTCTCGTCTGGGTGTTCGCCTCTTGTCGTAACATACAAAGTTTAGAAACACTGTATAGCTATTCATGTGTGTACGTGTGTGTGTGTGTGTGTGTGTGTGTGTGTGTGAATATTTTAAGTCTCGTCTGGGTGTTCGCCTGTTGTCGTAACATACAAAGTTTAGACACACCGCATAGCTACTCGTGTGTGTGTGTGTGTGTGTGTGTTCGCCGGTCACATGGGCATAAGCATGAGAATTTTAAATAGTTTCACGTGATACCCACGAGAAGACAAAAGATCTTTTAAACGTCTTATTCGTCTCCCTCAGCCATAATGATAAGTGTTTTGGGCTCGTTTTTCAAGGCGTAGTTAGGTGGTCATATCGATTTTTTTTTATATCACTACGACTGCAGAGTTTGACTGAAGATCCATCACTTGAAACTCCGTCTCATAACAGTTCATAAATACTAATACGACGTTCAATACAATCTGGCGAAAAGGACAAAAATGACAATGCCGAAACCGAAACTCAGCCCGAAAAATCACCGGTAAAAGCCCGCGAAGGAAGCCCAAGAGTTGGCTTCGGCCCAGCGAGACTTGGCAACACTGCAAAGGGGGCTGGGAGGGAAGCAGGGGATGGGCGACACAGGGGCGCTGGAGCCTTGGAAGAGTCTTGAGGGGTTCAGGCATGGAGGTTCAGGGGTCACAGGGAAGGAGAAAAGAAAGGGGAGAAGGAGATAAGAGAGGGGAGAGGGAGAGGAGGGTATTTGGTAGGGTGCTGGGGAGAGAAGGAGGGGGTAGGAATATCACGCATGGGGGTCGGAATGTAACAGTAGTAGGAGGAGGAGACAGCTGTGTGTGAGACTTTATTTACACGCGCTAAAATGACAATGTATATTTTCATTAACGTGTGACTTTAGCAATGTGGCTCAAGGATAACCTCCGAGGCCCCTCCTGTCAACGTGGAGGAGGAGGGAGAGAGGACAGGAGGAGGGGGAGCAAGTGAGGGAGAGCAGGGAGGAGGGTAAGAGGGGGAGGAGGAGAGGGAGAACAAGGAGGAGAAAGGGGGAAGGGGGCGCGGGAGGGAGTCATGTGTACGTGAAGTGGAGGTTTGATGTCAGGCGAAGTAGGGAACAGTCTGCACTGGACCACGGGACAGAGAGGACGTCAAACACCACATCTTGTAACCCGGCCTTACCGCACCTCCTTGCACCAATACTGCGAGCCTTGCCACACCTCAACCTTGCCTTAAAACCACTAAAACATCACCACAGAACGGAAAAACACCACCAGCAGGACATCCCTTCGGTGCAAGCCGCTGCCACCACCTTCAGGAGACCCCGAACTCACCTCGCATCGAACTGACAGTGACAAGCAGGCAACCACACCCACAAGAACCAAACCCAAGACAGGAATTGAAGCTTGAAGGATAAGAAAACGATATCCTGATCTCCTTCGCGTTCCTCAAGCATCCTAGAGGAGGAACACGCTTTATTGATTAGAAGGTGTGACGCCAGGCAAGGTGAAGACAGCTTTCCCTAGTGTGGCCGTGCTGCCCCGCCTGACACACCGTCCTCATGATGTGTGCATTCATGACCCCCGTCCTTAAAAATGACTGGGAGATTTATAACACGAAGAGGTCAAGAAACAATTCGGAGAGCTCGGCCGTGAGTATTAATGTTGTTGTTATTGGTGGTGGTTGTTCTATATATATACCGTATTTGATGTTTTGTCACGTTTTTGTTTGGTTTTATTTATTTATTTATTTATTCTATTGTGTGGACCTGTTATTGTTCTCTTCAGCTTGACACATTTTCATTTATTTTATTTATATTTTTTGTTTTCTGTGGATGTGTTGTTTATTTTGCATTTTCTGTTTTTATATGTATAGTGTGGAAATATCAACTGCTTTTATTGTTTGTTTTGTTCTGGATTCATTATATCATTAATTTCTAGTGTTTATTTGCCAACCATGCATTTGTTATCTTTCGCTTCTTATCTCTTTAATTTTTATCCTTCTTACTCTGTTTTTCCCCTCTCCTCTATTCACTCTTCTTTCCATTCATTTTATCCCGTGTTTCTTTAGAATTTTGATGTTTGCTTGCCATCCATACCTTTATTTATTGCCCTTCATTCTCACCCCTTTAATTTTATCCTCAATGCTCTTCCTCCATCCCCTTTTTCCCTTTTATCCCATTCATACTATTCACAGCTTTCCCATGTTATCTTTCCCCTCTATTCATTCCTGACCTCTATATTTCCCACCATCTCCCCCTCATCCCCCCTTCCCTCTTCCTTCCCTCTCCTCTTCATCTTCCTCTTCATTCCTAATCTTCCTCTTCTCTCTTCCCCTCTATTCCTTCCTGACCTCACTTAATTCCCACCACCTCCCCCTCTTCTTCCTTCCCTCTCCTCTTTGCCTTCCTTTTCCCTCCCTCTCTTCCTCTTCCCTCCTTTACCCTCCGTGTCACAAACCTCTTATCAAGATTAAAAAGTCACCCGCGGTGGTTGGTATGTACCAGAGCTAATGGAGGAGGTGGGAAGCGAGGGAGGGAGGGAATATGCAATTATGTGGTCAGGGTCAGTTATACGTATAACATATTCGTATTCTATTAATTTATCGAGTCCATAATTTAATACCGTACTTGTTTTGATGTCGATAATATTGTAGTTTTTTCTGGTATTTTTAACTTTTCTTCTTTATTTTAAGCGAGTCTTACCAAAGGAGGGAAACGAAGGAAGAAATAAAAGGAGGAAGGTGAAAGAAATTAAAGTAAAAGAAAGGAGGAAAAGAAAACGTGTATCTTTTCCTACTTTGTGTTAACGTGAAAGGAACAGAAGAATGAAAGAAGAAAAGAAAGAGAGAAAAAGGATGAATATACTTTTAAAATAAGACTAAAAATAACGGGAATCTTTTTCTTACATTGTTTAGAACCGTTTTACCATGAACATAGAAGAATAAAGAAAGAAAACAGAGAGGAAAGATCCGGGAATGGGAGAAAAGAAGGACGAAGACACTTTAAAATAAGACTTAAAATAACACTTACGACACCTCCATGAAAATAAAAAGTCAGAAAGATGAGAAGAAAATATAGAAGAGAAATAAGCCCGTACACTTTTAACTTAAGACTAAAATTAACACTCGAAAGACACTTACATGAAAATAAAAGAAAGAAGAAAGGGAAAGACCAAGAAAAGATAGAAGAAGAGAAGAATGGCGGAACACATTTTAAAAGCAAGACTCCAAGTAAAAATAGGTGAGGCACTCCAAGGCCTAAAATAAACGCACATGAAAGCCAGGTGACCAACCCTCTAAAGTTAAAATGCTTTGGCCATGCTTTATTTGAGGGGAGGGGGAAAGGGGCCACGCGTTCTACTTGGCAACATAAACAAACAAATGGGTCTTTAAGGAGGGGTCTCTCTCTCTCTCTCTCTCTCTCTCTCTCTCTCTCTCTCTCTGGACATATAGGTTTAATTGGAAAGGGACCAGATTTTTTTCCTTGACCTTATTTCAAATGCCATTACATGTAGGTGGTCTCTCTCTCTCTCTCTCTCTCTCTCTCTCTCTCTCTCTCTCTCTCTGGACATACAGCTTTAATTAGAATAGGACCAGATTTTTTCCTTCTCGACCTTATTTCAGATACCATTAGGCCTACATGTGGGGTCTCTCTCTCTCTCTCTCTCTCTCTCTCTCTCTCTCTCTCTCTCTCTCTCTCTCTCTCTCTCTCTCTCTCTCTCTCTCTCTCTCTCTCTCTCTGTCTAAGTATGGAGTCTTCACAGTGTAGTTGCCAAGTGATGAGGACAGTAATAGTTTTAGAGAGAGAGAGAGAGAGAGAGAGAGAGAGAGAGAGAGAACTCCACCCACACAAATAAATTGGCACCAAGTGAAGCTGTCACACTTTAGGTCTTTGAACAGGCCGCCAGAGAGAGAGAGAGGAGGGGGGGGGGTAAATAATCGTGAATTTCTAGGTACCGCGATGTTGTTCTGCTCTCATTGTCACCAGGAAGCAAAGAAAAATGCACGTTTGAGAGAGAGAGAGAGAGAGAGAGAGGGTAAATAATCGTGAGTTTTTAAGTACCGTGATGTTGTTCTAATCTCATTGTCACCAGGAAGCAAAGAAAAATGCACGTTTGAGAGAGAGAGAGAGAGAGAGAGAGAGAGAGAGAGAGAGAGAGAGAGAGGGTAAATAATCGTGAGTTTCTAAGTACCGTGATGTTGTTCTAATCTCATTGTCACCAGGAAGCAAAGAAAAATGCCCGTTTGAGAGAGAAAGAGAGAGAGAGAGAGAGAGAGAGAGAGAGAGAGAGAGAGAGAGAGAGAGAGAGAGAGATTTGCCAGCTTTTCATAGAATCTACCTTTACCATTTTAAAACAGGCGCAACATCCTATTTATTTTCCTTTCTTCCAAATCCTTTCCTTTATCTGAAGTACCGTATAGGTCGTCAGCGTAGGCCTTACTGTTCTTTTTTTTTTTTTTTTTTTTTTTTTAAAGCTCAAGGTAAGTAGTGTTAGGGTGAAGAGAAGTGACATTTGTTCTTTTTTTTTTCTTCGTCCGCTGACTACTTGAATAATAAGTTATAAGAGTTTAAGGAAGGAGAATAAGTGAAAGGAGTGTTTGAATGGCTTGGTTGCGCTTGGAGAATAACATTGTTTAGCTCTGAAGGATAAGAAAAAAACGTAATAAAACTAACGCATGATTTTTTTGTCATTACTATTCATTAACTTACGAGGCTAGTTTGGCTTTGTTATTCCGTTTTTGGGACAGAGTTAGAGGTGTTGCAATTTCAGTTTATGTGAGCTTAAGGTTTTGGATTTTCACAGAGTTTGTCAGTCAGTCGTTAAGTGATATATGAAAAATAATCCACAAAATCAACTTTGAAAAACGCGTCAAAACTTATAAATCAGCCACAGTATTGATGATGGAAGACTACTACGACGTTTAAAAATCAAACGTAAATCCAAGGAAAAAAGTATTTGAAAGTTTGTACGGTTTCTTATATTCAGAATTATGACTGACTTTTGCTTTGAACATTGTGCTTGAGACTGAATGATTGAGGAAGATACTGAAGAAAAAGGAAGGGGAGACGAAAAAGAGGAAGGAAAAAGCGTTTGAAAGTTTGTACGGTTTCTTGTATTCAGAATTATGACTGACTTTTACTTTGAACATTGTGCTTGAGATTGAATGATTGAGGAAGATACTGAAGAAAAAGGAAGGGGGAGACGAAAAAGAGGAAGGAAAAAGCGTTTGAAGTTTGTACGGTTTATATAATATTCAAATTTATGACTGACTTTGAATATAGGCCTTGTCTGGCGTCTAGTGCAGATGACATTGACTTTTATAGCAGTGAGAAAGAGATATAGTTCGAAAGTAGTCCTCAGAAATACCCTCATCATTTATTTATTTATTCATTTATTTACTTAACATTGACCTTTTTAGCTCGTCAACAGAAATAGAAGACAAACAAGCAAGTAAATATAATCAACAAGGAAGAAAAATAGCATGTGAAATATTAAGTAAGAGAAGGAAGTCAAGATTTTAAAAGTAGCAATTATACTCTTCCTCCTCCTCCTCCTCCTCCTCCTCTTTTTATCGGTTCCTTTTCCGCTAAGGTCGTTGTGGAAGGCCTTTGGTAACTCCTTCTTTCCCTCCCTCTTCCCTTCCTTCCATTCCTCTTCCCTACCCTTTCCCCTTCCCAGTGTCCACTATTCTTCCACTTTCACAATCTTTCCCATTTTCCTCATCCCCTTATTTCCCCATGACTCATCTCCCCCTCCCCCCTTCTACAGCCCCCATCCCCAACCCCACCCAACCACTCACAGACACACACACACACACACACACACACACTCCGACACAAATACACACATACCCAGATATTAAAACAAAGACGCCACACACACACACACACACACACACACACACACACACACGCACTTTCGGGTCAAGGAACTGGCGTCAGATTGGGTGCACACGGCTTAAGGGGGGGTAGGGAGAATGGGGGGGTTATGTCCTTGTCTACCCCTCCCCCCCCTACTCCCATCCCTTCCCCTCCTCCCCCTCCCCTCAACACCTAATCTTATATCTCTCCTTTCCCCTTCTTTCCCCCCTGTCTTCTTCCTTTCTCCTCCTCCTCCTCCTTGTCGTCTTTCATGAAGGATTTGGGGTGAGAGGAAAACATGCGAGGAAGATTCCAAAGCAGTCTGTCTCAGGGTCGTTCATTGTCTCGAAACTTGTGGTGGTGGTGGTGGTGGTGGTGGTGGTGATGGTGGTGGTGGTAGTGATAGTTGTGGCATATATTGAACAGTGAATGTTTTTATTTATTTATTTATTTATTTTATTTTATTTATTTATTTATTTATTTATTTATTATTATTTTTTTTTTTTTGCTGTTGGTGTTGTTCCTCCTCTTCCTCTTCTTCTTCTTTTTCTTGGACCAGCAATAATACGTAATACCAAAATAAACAACATAAACTACTATTACGCACCATAACAGAGAGAGAGACAGACAGAGAAGGCTCCCATGGAAGGCAACACAAAGACAATATAAAAGTAAAATAAACTTTGTAATAAAAATAAAAATAAAAACCCGACTATTTCCTGGTTTCGGTTCATGTCGCACTAACACAAGGTCGCTGTATACCAAGAAGGGTTGCCTGCCTGCTTGTTTGGGTTGGTAACACTGCGGGGGGGGGGGGGGGCGAGCATGCGAGTCGACACTCACAGTGGCCTTGCTAGAGAGCTTACGATAGTGAAAGGGAGAAGAGGATGCGATCTGACTGACCTACAAGCCTTATCATGCCCTTAACTTGTGACAGAAGGGAGGTTGAGGAAGGGAAGGGAGGAGATATGAAGGGAGGGCGGGTTACAGACAGGGTGGTTGAGGAAGGGAAGGAAAGAAGGTTGGATAGGAGGGACAGGGTGATTGAAAGGACTGAAGGGAGAGACAAACAGGAAGGAGGTTGAGGGAGGCAGGATGAGGGAAGAAAAGAAGGTAGGATAAAGAGAGGAGAGACAGAAGGGAAGGAAGGAGGGTTGAAGAGAGGGAGTGACGAACAGGGTTGGAGAAAGGGAAGGAAGGAGGAATAAAAAAAAGGGAGATAGACAGACAGGAGGAAGGAAAGGAAGGGAGGCAGGCAAGGGAAGGGTGGAGGAAACATGGAAACATGGAAACGCAGGCAACAGAAAGCCTATTGGCTCATTACGAGGTTGCCCGCTTTGGTGATTTAATCTGCTCGACAGCCTGGGGCCTGGGGAGCAGATGAAAGCACCTCGACATTGAGGAGCAGATGAAAGCACCTCGATATTGAGGAGCAGATGAAAGCAACTCAATATTCAGTTTACTCCCGACGCAGCGAAGTGACGGTCGATTCTATATTTGAAGGAGTTGATAGTATTCGCATTTACTACTTCTGAAGGAAGATTGTTCCAGTGACGGATGACTCGGTTTGAAAAGAAACTCCTTCCGATGTCTGTGTTACATCGACTAGACTGAATGGGTAAACCGTTATTTCTAGTTCTTAGGTTGGTTTGCAATTCAAAGAAATTGGAGTAATCGACGTTATTGAATTTTTTCAGATACTTGAAGACTTGAATCATATCTCCTCGTAGGCGTCTTTTCTCTAATGTAAAGAGATTGAGTCGCTTGAGTCGTTCCTCGTACGGTTGAGCCCTTAAGGTTGGTATCATTTTCGTGGCGCGTCGTTGAATCCTTTCCAGTAAATCAATGTCCTTTCTGTAATTAGGAGACCAGAACTGTACTGCATACTCGAGGTGCGGTCTTACCATGGAATTATACAAGGATAGCATCACGTCTGGCGTTTTACACTCGAAGTTCCTCGCTATGAACCCGAGCATAGTGTTGGCTTTGTTGTATGCTTTTTACAGTGATTCGCGTGTTTCAGGTCACTGCTGATAGTGACCCAAGATCCTTTTCCTCCTGCATCGCTTGCAGAGGTCTCCCATTCATGATGTATGTGTGGTTACTATTTCTGGACCCAATGTGCATGACTTTGCATTTGTCAACATTAAAGGACATTTGCCATTTTTCCGACCATTCGATAATGTGATTGAGGTCTTTCTGAATGATTTCGCAGTCGGTCTTTGTGAGGGCCTTTCCCCCCACCTTAGTGTCATCAGCAAATTTCGATATTGTGGATTTCAGTCCTGATTCGAGGTCGTTGATATATATGATGAAGAGAATGGGTCCCAGCACTGACCCTTGAGGCACTCCACTAGTGACTGGAAGCCAATCGGAAGGCTGTCCGTTGAGTAGTACTCGTTGTTTTCTGTCGGTGAGCCAATCTCTTATCCACGCGATCAGATTGGCTCCAATGCCCGCCGAGTGCAGTTTCTTAAGGAGTCGCTCGTGCGGTACCTTGTCGAAGGCTTTCTGAAAGTCCAGGTATATAACATCACTGGGGATGTGGGCATCCCAGTTCTTATATATACCTTGGAAGAAGTCTAATAAATTCGTTAAGCAGGAGCGCTTGTTTCTGAAGCCATGCTGGGTGTCGGAGATTACATTATTGTCTTCTAGAAACTTAACAAGTTTGTCTCTAATAATCTTTTCGAGTATTTTTCCTGCCACTGATGTCAAACTTATGGGCCTGTAGTTTAATGCAACGCTTTTGTCTCCTTTTTTGAAAATTGCTGTTACGTTCGCCATCTTCCAGTCTTCCGGGACCTTTTTCAATTGAACAGACTGGTTGAATATGTTAGTGAGTGGCTGAAGTATTTGTTGTTTAAGCTCTTTTAATAACCGCGGGGACAAACCGTCAGGTCCTGTTGACTTGTTCGTGTCGAGTTTATCCAAATACTCTTTCACTTCTTGGTCGCATATTGAGTCAATTTTCAGGGGCGTGATTCCCCTCGGCGGGTCAGGGTTCTCGGGCATGGTTTCGATGTTCTCGACTGTGAATACGGATGCGAAGTTACTGTTGAGGATTCTGGCCATCTGTTTACTGTCCTGAGTTGCAGCTCCAGTCTCGTCTGTCAGGGGACCAATATTGGATTTTACTTTCTTTTTCGATCTGATGTATGTGAAGAATTTTTTTGAGTTTGTCTCGATGTCACGCGCTATTTGTTTTTCGTAGTTGCGTTTACTACTCCGAATAAGGGTGCGACAAGCTCTGAGGCTGTTGTGGTACTGAGTACGGGCTTCGGCCGTGTCATTCTCTTTCATTAGGTTATAATTCCTTTTTTTTAAGTTTACCGCCCTTTTTATTTCTCTGGTCATCCACGGTGGATCTACGGCACCATTTACTCTCCTGGGTTTCGTCGGCACTGTAGCCTTTTCTACTCCCAAAAGCTTTGAAGTTGTTCCACACGTTGTCGATTGTATTGTCGGTTAGGTGAAGTTGGTCCCAGGTCGCAGAGGGAAGCAGCTCACGGGCTAGGTTGAAATTTGCTTTTTTGTAGTCTGGTATCACTGACGGATTGTCTACGAGTTTGTGACTTATGTTGACATTGAAACGGATTAAGTGGTGATCGCAACCGTTAATTTTTTCACCAACTTCACAGTCGCGAATGAGGTCGGGGTCGCTTACTAATACCAGATCCAGCAGATTGTTTTCTCTTGTTGGTTGAGTTACAACTTGAGTGAGGAACGAATCCTCCACCATTTCTATAAGCCTGTTACCCTCTTGATCTCCAGTCAATTGTCCCCAGTCAATGTTAGGGCAATTAAAGTCCCCAATTATTATTGCTTCTTTACTTTGTGTTAAAGAGTGAAGCTCTTCGTACAGGGCAGTGTCATCGGCTGCCTGTTGTTTTGGAGGCCTGTATACGGTCGCAAGTGTTACTTTCTTATTGTTCGCAGTTATTTCCACATAGACGGAGTCGTAATTCTCTGCGTCCTGTTTGTCTATTTTTATGGCAGGGAGCGTACTTTTTACGTAGCAAATTACTCCTCCTCCTTTCTTGTGCATTGGATTTTTTTGGAAGCTTTCGTACCCGGGAAATGACAGTTCAGATACTAGATGTGCAGAGTTGGCCCAAGTCTCTGTGATAGCTACCACATCTGGTTTCTCAGTTGCAATATACGCCCTAATTTCGTCCTTTTTGGGTAATAGACTGCGTGCATTTGTGTACAAAATGGAAATGTGACTACTGGTTTGGCCGCGTCGTGTTGAATGAGTTCGCTTGTCGGAGGCGTCGTTGGTTACACAGTTTCTTGCAAGCCGCATCGACGCTACGGTTCGGTTGATCAAGGGTTGCCTTTGCCTTGCCCTCGCCTCCAGTTTTTTGAATAGCTTTTCAAGAAGCTTTCAACTGTATCGTTCAGGAGCCTTCCTAGCCGCGCCGAACCACCCTCGTTCAAGTGGAGTCCGTCCTCCCAAAACAAATCTGGGCGCTGGTTGAAGTGATGCCATGCGTTCGTGAACCCTACGCCTTCATCGTTACATAACTGCTATAGACTAGTGTTGACGCCGTACGCTTTACTGTTGTTGTATCCGGCGAACGTATTGACTCTCGGTAGAATTCCAGAGACGATGATGTGAGGGGACTTGGTCTTGTATTTCCGAATGACTTGACGGTATCTTGCTAACAGGTCCTGAATTTGAGTTGACTGAAGGTCGTTGGTTCCCGCATGGATCAGATACACTGTGGAAAAGGATAAACAAATAAACGATTGGAAGAACGAATGAAGGTGAAAGAAAGAGATAGAAATAGGTAGAAAGGAGATGGAGGAAAGTAGGAAAAGGAAGTGTTATGGAAAGGAGGATAAGAGAAGAGATATGTAGATGGAGGGAAAGGGGAAGAAGAGAGTGAAGAGAACGGAAGAAAAGAAGAAAAAAATGGGAAGTTAAAGAGAACATGTCTGAAGGAGAAAAAAAGAAGAGAAGAGAGGAGGAGAAAAAGGTAGAGAAGAAGGAGGAGGAGGAAGAGAGAAAAGGTTGGAGGGTTCGTGTATTGTACTAAGATGAGAGAGAGAGAAAAAAAAAAAAGGTAATTGAGGAAGGGGAGGAAAATGAGAGAGGCGGAAGAAGCATAAATAAGAGAGGTCGAAGCCAGTCTTACCATTTTCTTCTTTTTTTTCCTTTTTTTTTCTCACCGTTGTTTCTTAAGTCATTCCTCTACTTCCGTCTTTCATCCATCCTTCCTTTTTTTCTCTTCGTTTCTTTCATCATTGCTTCCTTTCCTCCTTCATTCTTTCCCTTACTTTTCTCATTCTTTCTTTCATCCCCTCTTTCTCTTTCTTTTGTTTCTTCCTTCATTCCTCTTCTGTCTTTCATCCATCCTTCTATCTGTTCCCTTTTGTTTCTTCCTCTATTCCTTCTTTCATCCCTTCTTCCTCTTTCCTTTGTTCCTTCCTCTTTTCCCTTCGTATCTTTTATCATTGTTTATTTATCCCCTCGTCCCTTCTCTTACGTTCTTGCCTTATTCCTTCATTCTTTCCTTCTTTTTTTCATTTATTTTCCCTTTTTGTCTTCCTCTTCCTTTCCTCCTTGATTCATCCTTTCATCTCGTCTTCCTTCATTTCCTCTTTTATCCCTTTGTCCTCTTTCCTTTGTTTCTTTTTATTACTTAATTATTTCTTCTTTATTTTATTTTCTCTTTCCTTCGTTTCTTCTTTCATTACTTTTTTTCTTTCCTTCCTCTTTTCCCTTCGTTTTCTCCCTTTATTTCTTCTCTAATCCCTCCTCCGCTTTTTCTTCCATACTTCCATCCCCTCCCTCCCTTTCTTTCTCCATAATTTCTTTCTATATTTCCTACTCCCCTCTCCTCTTCCTTCCGTTCCTTCCTTCATAACGTTCTTCTCTTCATCATTCTTCCCTTTCTATATTTGTTTTCCTTTTTATCCTTCCCTCCTTCCTTCCATCTCCTTCCCAGTTCTTCATTCCCTTCCTAGTTCTTCTCTTCTCCCTCTCTTCTCCCTCCCACTCCCTTCTTCGACCTCCACGACCATTAGTCAAACAGTTAATTAGGTCCCTCATTTAGCCAGAACATAAAACCCATTCAGACATGCAACCAGTCAGCCAGTCACCCAGTTAGTCAGTCAATCCCCAAGGCAGTCAGTCAGTCTTTACCCTCCCCAGTCACTCAGTCAGTCACTCAGTCAAACCATCCCTCAGTTAGTCAGTCGGCAACCCAATCAGTCATTTAGTCACCCAGTTAGTCATCCTTTCAATCAGCCAGTCAGTCAGTCAGTTACCCTTCCTTCAGTCAGTCAGCCACCCAGTTAGTTCTTGCGTCAGTTAGTCAGTTAGCCGCCTAGTCAGTCAGTCACCCTCCCCCAGTCAGTCACCCCCTCCCCCCTCCTTCCCCCAGTCAGTCACTCCCTCCTCCCCCTCAGTTACTTCAGCGGCCTTGACAAGTAGCTCGGTTAATCTTGCTTGCTGCCTCTTGCTTTGTTTTTGTTGGGAGTTGCTTGGGTGCGCAGTTGCAACAGAGAGAGAGAGAGAGAGAGAGAGAGAGAGAGAGAGAGAGAAACCAGCCTAACAACATTTCTCGCTACCTTTCCTCCTCCTCTCCTCCTCCTCCTCCTTGCCTGAGGGTGTTGCTATGCCAAAAGGTTGTGCTCTTTGTGAGGAGGAGGAGGAGGAGGAGGAGGAGGGGAGGAAGAGGAGTAAGAGGAGGAGGAAGGGGAAGAGGGAAGTGTACTAGTACTTAGCCAATCCCCTCCTCCTCCTCCTCTTCCTCCTCCTCCAACAGGGTCAGGAGGGAGAGAGAGAGGAGACTGAAGGACTTTTGCTTATTCCTCCACATACGTTTTGACCTCTCTCTCTCTCTCTCTCTCTCTCTCTCTCTCTCTCTCTCTCTCTCTCTCTCTCTCTCTCTCTCTCTCTCTCTCTCGGCTTCCTCAGATTAAACTTTTCCGTGACGCTGCGTAAATTTATCAGATAGAGAAGTGTGTGTGCGTGTGTGTGTGTGTGTGTGTGTGTGTGTGTGTGTGTGTGTGTGTGTGTGTGTGTGGAAGTTTCCTTTCCTCGGTCTTATCTCTATTTTATATTTCCTCTATTTCTTGTCTTCTATTTTATATTTCCTCTATTTCTTGTCTTCTATTTTATATTTCCTCTATTTCTTGTCTTCTATTTTATATTTCCTCTATTTCTTGTCTTCTATTTTATATTTCCTCTATTTCTTGTCTTCTATTTTATATTTCCTCTATTTCTTGTCTTCTATTTTACATTTCCTCTATTTCTTGTCTTCTATTTTATATTTCCTCTATTTCTTGTCTTCTGTTGTATATTTCCTCTATTTCTTGTCTTCTGTTTTATATTTCCTCTATTTCTTGTCTTCTATTTTATATTTCCTCTATTTCTTGTCTTCTGTTTTATATTTCCTCTATTTCTTGTCTTCTATTTTATATTTCCTCTATTTCTTGTCTTCTATTTTATATTTCCTCTATTTCTTGTCTTCTATTTTATATTTCCTCTATTTCTTGTCTACTGTTGTATATTTCCTCTATTTCTTGTCTTCTGTTGTATATTTCCTCTATTTCTTGTCTTCTATTTTATATTTCCTCTATTTCTTGTCTTCTATGTTTGATTGGCTTTGAATTCTCTTCCTATGAATATTCTCGTTCAATTGTTACTTTTATAATTACACATTCGTTTTTTCTCTTTGTTTGTGAGGTTATTAAAGTTTCCTTCTCCCATTCTAGTTTCCTTTAGTTTTCTGTATCACGACTTTTCTTCTTAATTCTTTCTCCTCCAGTCTTATTTATGTCATGTCAGTGTTACCAATTACCAGAGTGCCATGATTGAATACGTAACCATCATTTTGTACAACTATTTATTTCTCGTCTTTCACTTCATTCTCATTATCTTGCTTCTTCTCTTACAAATGATGTAGAGGAAGATAAAGGCAAAGAAACATGCCTTCCCTTTGCTATATTAGTGTTTAAAGTTCAGAAAGGCGAGTCAGGTGCTTCTAACGTACATCGGTTTATTTTATTCTTTTATCTTTCATTTCATCCTCATTCTCTTGCATCTTCTCTTACAAACCATGTGGAGAGAGAGAGAGAAAAAAATGTCTCTTTCCCTTCAGTAGCGTTTAAAATTCACGTGTAATATTAGAAAGACGAGTCAGGTGCTTCGGAAGTTTATAATCAACATCGTAAAGAGGAGAAACACGTAACGGGGTAATAGGCTAGCGCAGAGTATGTCTTCAGAGTGGCTAACAATTCGGCTCCCAAACACACACATTTGACAAGACTTTCGTAGGAGTAGTGGGAGTTTCCATGGATAGTTTCGTGACCCTGGTGGTAGTCTGATGAAACTTCTGCACTATGAACATCAATAAACAGTAATTAGAACCCGACCAATCTCGTGCTGGGATAAAAGGCTAGCGCGGAGTATATCCTCAGAGTAACAGTTCGACTCCCAGGTTCACACATTTGACAAGACTTTCGTAGGAGTAGTGGGAGTTTCCATGGATAGTTTCGTGACCCTGGTGGTAGTCTGTTGAAGCTACACAATAAACATACAAAAACATTAGAACCCGATTAATCTCATGCCTCGGGAAATGTTTGTTGTAAGAGGCGAGTGTCTGTGAATACATGCCTTACTTACACCCACATGTAACTAGGCTCTCCGAGAAGTTGTGGGCGTTTCCATGGGTAGCTTCCTGACCCTGGTGGTAGTTTGAAGAATCTTATGCACCATGAACCTAAAAAAATAAAGTAATGAGAACCCAACTAATTTCCTTTATGAGCTTCGTATAGAGTTGTTGTGAAAAACGAAAACGGCTCCGAGAAGTTGCGGGCGTTTCCATGGGTAGCTTCCTGACCCTGATGGTAGTTTGACGAATCATATGCACCATGAACCTAAAAGAAAATAAAAGAATAATGAGAACCCAACTAATCTCCTTCGTGGACTTCATATATACTTGTGAGAAACGAAAACGGCTCTCCTGGGCGTTTTCATGGGTAGCCTCCTGATCTTGATGGTAGTTTGACGAATCTTCTACACCAAGAACCTAAGAAAATAGAAGAAGAAGAAGAAC
>NC_066561.1:4995793-5035793 GCF_024679095.1 Eriocheir sinensis | reverse complement strand
CTTTTCCATCCTTCTTCTCTCCCTTCTTGTTTCCCTTTCAGTACCTCCCTTTTTACTTTCTTTTCCATTCTTCTTCCCTTTGCTCTCTTCCCTTTGTTTTTTGTTTTCCTTTCTCTCTCTCTCTCTATCCGTCTTCCCCCGTCAGCTTCATAATACACAGACACATCAACATCAGCATTCATGACACATCGATCTTATCTGTACCATGCCACGAATATAGTGATTAAATCGGTATCGTAATAATTATCTGTACATTCGTGATGGAAGATATGTTTAGTTATTAGTCTTGGGCCATCTGCTGCACGGAGTCTAATAATAATAATAATAATAATAATAATAATAATGATGATAATAATGAAAATAGGAATACCAATTAGATGATGTAAAAAAATGTTCAATGTTGGAATGCTTCAATCAATGGAGGTAATTAAGCTGATAGAAACACACACACACACACACACACACACACACACACACACACACACACACGTGGGCAAGATTTCGTTTGCTTTCACTGTATCACCAAATTTAAGGTTACATGTTCTCTCTCTCTCTCTCTCTCTCTCTCTCTCTCTCTCTCTCTCTCTCTCTCTCTCTCTCTCTCTCTCTCTCTCTCTCTCTCTCTCTCTCTCTCTCTCTCTCTCTCTCTCACGTGGCCTTATCACACGTCTTTCCGTCACACCTCCTTTGCGTGTGTGTGTGTGTGTGTGTGTGTGTGTGTGTTTGCTGGATGACTTATGTTACCAGGGAGAAGTGAGGAGGAAGGCAGGAGGGAGGAAAGAAGAAAAGTGAGGGAGAGCAGGAGAGAGAGAGATAGGAGAGAAGTTACTGAGTGTGTGAGAGGGAGAAATGAGAGAAAGGGAGAGTGGGGGAAGGCACTTACAGGTGAAAAAAGGGAGAGGGGTGATTATGCTGGGGAGAGGGAGAGGGAGGGTGCGATAGGGGTGAGAACTGAGATGGGAGAGGAGAGAGAGGAGAAGGGAAGTAGAAGGGGAAGGGAGGATGAAAGGGACAGTGAAGGGAGAGGGAGAGTAAGGGAAGGGAGAACATTATAGGGTAGAGACAGAAGGGTGAAGAAAGGGAATAGGTAAGAGAGGAAGGAAGACTAAGGAAGAAAACGAAAGAGAGGAAGACAAAAAAAAAAAAAAACTGAGGCAGGGAAAGGGGGAGACTTATGAAAAAAGGGAGACGGTGAAGGAAGAAAATATAAGGGAAGGGGAGAAAGGGGTAAGGGGAGAGGAAGAGGACGCCTTGAGCCAGGGGTGTCGTGGGAGGTGAAGGGGTGTTGTGAGGGGGTGCGGGTGGTGGAGGATGACGTTGGGGGGTTAGGGAGGAGGAGGAGGAGGAGGAGAGGAGAAAAAGAATGTTGAGGGATGAAGAAAACGTGACCTGAGAGTTGGGGAAAGGGGGGGTGGAGGGTGATTGGGGAAAGGGTGACGTGGGAAGGGTGATTAGGGTGTCATTGAGGAGTTGATTAGGTGTCATTGAGGAGTCGAGAAAAGGGGGGTGGAAGGGTGACTGGGGAAGGGGTGACGTGAGAAGGGTGAAAATGGTGTCATTGAGGATTCTAGGAAAAGGGGGGAAGGGGAAGGGGGAGGGACATGGCGCTTCTTAATACAGGTGAGATCAGGTGTGCGTAGCCATAACTGTGTCTGTCTGTCTGTATGTATGTATGTATGTATGTATGTCTGTCTGTCTGTGCGCCTGCCCTGGTTTCGAGAGCTTATATTTTAGTTTCATTTATATTCTTTACTTATTTTTTTAGTATTCTTTGCTTTATTTTCTTACCAATGTTTTTTTTATTCCTCGCTTGGTTTTAATTATTTTCCCGTTTTTTTTATGTTTCGTACCGGCCGTCCCGTTTTCTTTCACTTCATTTTCTTTTCTTTTTTTTAATGTGGATCTTTTCTATTTTTTTCTATCTTGATTTGTTTCGTTAATTGTTTTCCCGCGTCTTTCTTTTTTTTTCTTTTTTTTTTCTTTTGGTTTTCCTTCCTTTTTTTTTTTGCTCTTATAAAAAAAAATTCTCACCTTTCACTTACATTTTTTTTCTATTTTCTATTTTCTTCTATCTTGATTTTTTTTATTATTATTATTATTATTTTCCTGCGTCTTTCTTTTTTTTTCTTTTTTCTTTCATGTTATTTTTCTTTACTTTTTTTCTTCCTCTCGCTTACACTTTTCTCTCACCTTTTACTTACCCTATTTTTCCTCGTTAATCTTCTTTTTTCTCCTATTCCTTATTATTATTATTATTATTATTATTATTATTATTATTATTATTTAAATCTTTTCGGCAGCCAAGGTTAAGCTAAGAGAGAATGTAGGTTAGGGACGAAGATTAACCCCGTGAGAGAGAGAGAGAGAGAGAGAGAGAGAGAGAGAGAGTGTATACATAGACCTAGATGACTTTCTTTTGTGGTCTGGTATCGCTGGGGAGAGAGAGAGAGAGAGAGAGAGAGAGAGAGAGAGAGAGAGAGCAAAAAAACAACAACATGCAAATACTTGTCATTACTTTTGATTCTTTTAAGTAGTTTGCAGAAAGAGGGAGAAAGGGGGGTCGAGAGAGAGAGAGAGAGAGAGAGAGAGAGAGAGAGGGGGGGGGGTCGTACTGTTAACTGATAAGCTTCGTTTTAATGCAGACGCTAACTCTTAATATATACGACCTTTAATTTATGTAGACTAGACTTGCTGATTATTGTCTGGCATTGAGGAGGAGGAGGAGGAGGAAGATGGGGAAGAAGAAGGGGGTTGTGAACTTGTGATGGTGATAGATGATTTTGGTTATGGTGATGCCTCTGGTTTAGGAAGAGAAGGAGGAAGAGGAGGAGGAGGAGGGAAAAAGAAAGAGAAGGAAAGAAGGAGTAGGGAAGAGAAAGGAGGAAGAAGGAGGAGGAAAAAGGTGATGTTGGTTATATTGATGCCTTGGGGAAGAAGAAAGAGAAGGGAAGAAGGACTAGGAGGAGGGAAGAAGGAGGTGGAGGGAACAAGGAAGAAGGAGGAGGAAAAAGATGAAGTTGGTTACAGTGGTGCCTCAGGATTAGGAAGAGGAGGAGGAGGAGGGAAGGAAGAATTATAAGACTAAGAAGAAGGAGGAGAAGGAAAAAGGAGGAAGAATGATGGCAGATGATTTTGGGTACAGTGATGACTCTGGATTAGGAAGAAGAGGAGGAGGAGGTGGAGGAGGGAAGAAGAAGGAAGTGTAGGAGGAAAGAAGGAAGGATAACAAGACTGAAAAAGGAGGAGGAGGAGGAAAGAAAATACTGAAAGACTGGAGGAGAAAGAGTTGAAGTCAGTGAAGTTAGTGGAGAAAGAAGAGAGGAAATACTGAGAGAAAGACTGGAGGAGGAGGAGAAAGAGGAGTTGAAGAAAGAGAAGTTGGAGAAAGAGGGAAGAAAATACTGATAGAAAGGTTGAAGGAGGAGAAAGAGAAGTTGAAGAAAGTGAAGTTGGAGAAAGATTAAAGAAAATACTGAGAGAAAGGTTGAAGGAGGAGAAAGAGAAGTTGAAGAAAGTGAAGTTGGAGAAAGATTAAAGAAAATACTGAGAGAATGACTGGAGGAGGAGAAAGAGAAGTTGAAGAAAGTGAAGTTGGAGAAAGATTGAAGAAAATACTGAGAGAAAGACTGAAGGAGGAGGAGGAGGAAAAAGATTAAAGGAAGAGCACATCGAGAAAGGGAAGGAAATAAAATAAAAAGGAAGCAAGTTGAAATTGAAGGAAAGCAGAAATAGTAAAGATAGAGGTGAAGGAAGGGGAGGAGATAGAGAGACAAAGCAAGTGGAGTAGGAAGCAAAAATAGAACTTGGCAGAGACGAGATTAAGTACTAGAAAAACCATGAGCAACGGAGTATTTGGAAAAACTTGAACCTGACGTAAAAGTATCTGAGGGAAAGAAACAACTTATTAGACCAATCTGAATGTGAACGAAATAAATGTAGGGAAGGACAAGGAAAGGGAAGGGAAAATAAGGAAAGGAAAGGGAAGGGAAGGGAAGGAGATAAGAAAGGAGGGGAGGGAGATTAGAAAGGAAGGGAAGGGAAGGAGATTAGAAAGGAAGGGAAGGGAAGGGAGAGAGGAATTAAAAAAAGGAAAATAAAGGAAAGGAAAAGAAGAAAAGGGAAAGATACGAAGAATAAGTAGGAGAGAGAGAGAGAGAGAGAGAGAGAGAGAGAGAGAGAGAGAGAGAGAGAAGACTGTTAGGCTGTTGTTTAAGAGGATCAGAAACACAAAAAAGGAGTTAAATTGCTTGGAAGAGAACCAGGAGAGAGAGAGAGAGAGAGAGAGAGAGAGAGAGAGAGAGAGAGAGAGGCAGGCTGGCAGGCAGGCAATCAACAAAACTGAATTACACCCTCTCGAAGTTAGACAAAAAGAGCTAATTTAAGGTGGGAAGGAAGCAGGAGGAGGAGGAGGAGGAAGAGGTGGAAGGAAGGGCCAGGAAGAGGTGACTGTGGAGGAAATGAAGGCAGGAGGAAAATATGGCGTTGGAGATAAATGAGAGAATCGTGGAGAAAAGAGAAAGAGGAGGAGGAGGAGGAGGAGAAAGGGAAGATGGTTGAGAAAGAGGAAAGAAAGTAAGAAGAGATTGGATGTTACGATGAGAGAGAGAGAGAGGGGGAGAGGGAGAGGGAGGAGAGCACACCGAGAAAGAGAAGGAAAGAAAAAAAGGAAGAAAGTTAAAATTACAGAAAAGCAGAGAAACACAAAGATGAAGATGAAGGAAAAGGGAAGAAAGAATTAGAGAGAAACAAAATAAGTATAGTAAAAAAAAGCTAAAGAAAAAAAGAAAGCTAAATTACAATGATTACTAGACAAATATACAGCTGATAGGTAGAAAAATTAGTTATAAAAAATAGATAGGTTGAAACAGGTAAAAAAAATGCACAGGTAGAAACAGTAGACAGATTGGACAGGTAGAAACAGTAGACAGAAACGGGGAGAAAAAGTAGGCTGGAAAAAGACAGGTAGGAGAAGGCATAGAAAAATTAGACAGGTAGAGACAGACACGTAGACAGATTGGACAGGTAGAAACAGGAAAAAAATAAATGTTAGAAGAAAAGTCAAAACAATTCAAACAAAAACTCAGGTAGAAACAATTGAGAGGTTGGAAACAAAAGACACGTAACAACAGGTAGACAGGTGAGCTTATCAAGGCCACTCACGTACGAGGAGGAAAGGTAAAGGTGTTCCCCCGTGTGATTGCGTCAGGTGAGGTGCCGCTAATCAGCCGAGAAGGTCCAGGTGAGTGGCGGCCAATCAGTGCCCCGCCAGGTAACGATCTAATCAGCGAGGAGGAGGAGGAGGAGGAGGAGGAGATAAGGAAGGTGAAATGCGTAATCTGTCGCCAGGGAAACTGCATTCTGGGAGGCAGGCGGAAAGAGAGGTGAACAGATGAACTAGAAAAAGAAACTAAATGGTATAGGAAGGGAGAAAAATATAAGAGAAGGGTTTTAAGAAGGGAGAAGAAGAATTGGCAACAGTGAAAGAAGGTAAAAGTGAATGTTTGAAATGTTTTGAAGAAGTGAAGATGAAAAGAAAACTAGAAAAAAAAATAATAAAGGAAAAAGGGGACAGTTATAGTATTCAAGATTAGAGATGATAAAATAGGAATAAGGAAAAAGGAATAAGGAAAAAGATATATAGTTTGAGATGTATTGAAGAAAGGAAAATGAGGTAAAGAGTAGAAAAAAACTCAATTATAAAAGGAAAGGCTTGGAAAAAAAAGATAAGAATGAAGAGGATAGAAAAAGAAAACGATAAAAGTGTAAGAAGGGAAATGTTACAGAATGAAATGTATTGAAGAAAAGAAAGGGTGAGATAAACGAGTAGAAAAGGAAACAGAATGACAAGGGAAAGAGATGATGATAGGGAAAAAGAAAAGGGTTAAGAGGGGAAAAGTAAGATTAATAAAAGAGGAAGAAGGAAAAGAATCAGTAAAATAATAAAATAATGAGAAAAAGTTGAGGGATAAGAGAATCAAGGAACAGAAGGAGAGTAAATATGAGATAATTGAAAGAGGAAAAGGCGGAGAGAAGAGAGAATGGGGAAGAGATAGGAAGAGGAGGAAGAGAAGAAAAGTAAATAGGGAAGAAATAGAAGAAGGGAAAGGGAAGGGGAGGAGAGGAAGAGGACCAATTTTGTGGAGGAATATATTAGTGGAAGGAGGAGGAGGAGGGGAAGAAAAGGGGGAGGGGGAGAAGTGTGTCTCTGCACGTGACCACCGAAAGTACCTCCCCCTCCTTCTTTCTCCCCTCCCCTCTCCCTATCTCCCCATTCTCTTTTCTCACTCCTAAATCTTACACAGCATTCGTCTCCCCTCCTCCCCTCTTCTCTTCTTCTCTCTCTTCCCTTCCCCTCTTCATTAACTCTCCATCTCTCCCCTTTTTTATCTCCCCACCTCTTCTCCCCTATTCCCTCTTCTTCTACCCTATCTCCTCTTTTCTCTCCTCCCCTTTCCATTCTTTCCTTCTTTTCTCTTCCTCATTATTCCTTCTTTTCTCTTCTCCCCTTTCCATTCTTTTCTCCCCCATTCCTTCTTTTCTCTTCTTCATTATTCCCACTTTTCTCTTCTTCCCTATCACGTATTCTCCCCTCTCCCTATCCCTTATATTCTCTTCTCCCCTATCCCCTCTTTTCTCTCCTCCCCTTTCCATTCTTTCCTTCTTTTCTCTCCTTCATTATTCCCTCTTCTCTTCTTCTCTATCCCTTATTTTCTTCTCTCCCTATTCCTTATATTCTCTCTTCTCTTATCCCCTCTTTTTCTCTTCTCCGTATGCTATCTTTTCTCTTTTATCCCCTCTTTTCTCTAACTCCTCTTTTCATCCCTTCCATTATGTGCTCTGTTATCTCTCCTCTTCCTCTCCCTTCCTTTCTTCCCATCTCTTCATCTCCCTATTTCTCTTCCCTTCTTCGTCTCCTCATCCTTCTCCCCACCTTAATTTTCTCATCCCTATTCCTTCATTTCCCTCGTCTTCCATCATCTTCTCTTCCTCACCCTTCCCCTCTTCCCTTTTCTACTCTCTCCTCCCCATCTTCCCCTTCTTCCCTACGTTCGTGTACCCTGTCCCCTTTTACCTCCCCCTCTCTCCCTCTCCTCCCCTCCCCTGCTTCCCTCCCTTCCCCAGATGGCCTTGGAAGCTTCATCTGGTGACTGGATGCTGGGGTAAGAGGGGAGAGGGGAGGGGAGGAGCGGGGGGGAGGGGAAGAGGGTGATGTGTACATAGTCACGTGTGGGGGATGTAAGTCTTCTTTGTGTGTGTGTGTGTGTGTGTGTGTGTGTGTGTGTGTGTGTTTTAATGAACGGAGATTTCCACTGGCTTACACTCGCAATCCAATTATCATTAACATTTATTTATTTATTTATTTTTCCTCTTCTAAATAATTATCAGTGTTAAGTTTATGTAGTAGTAGTAGTAGTAGTAGTAGTAGTAAAATAAGTTGTTATTATTCTTGTTCAAATTCCTCTTCTTGTAATATTTTTTTCTGTAACGCAGTAACATATGGAGTGGTGGTAGTTATGTATTTAAAGTATTTGTGCAAGTAGTAGTTGTAGTAGTAGTAGTAGTAGTAATAGTAGTAGTAATAGCTGTTTTTATTGTTGTTTTTATTCCTCTTCATACTTATTTTACCAGTAGTTTTTTTTTCTGTAGCAATAGTGAGCGTAGTAGTGGTAGTAGTTATTGTATAGAAAGTAGTTGTAGAGGCAATAGTAAAAGCATTGTAGCAGCAGTAGTAGTAGTAGTAGTGGTGGTGGTGGTGGTGGCGACACACGACAGGTTAATGACCCCTAAGCTCACCTTGAATTATAATCTTTGCTAATGAGGTGGCGAGAGAGAGAGAGCGAAACCTTCTGTCTGTGTCGTGGTTATATTACATACCCGAACAACGCTCAGCCGTGTGTGGGCGGGTGGGTAGGGGTGGGTAGGTATGTGGGTGGGTGGGTGGGAGTGGGTAGGTGTGTTGGCGGGGGGTGTAGGTGTGGGGGAGGTAGGGGGGATGACAGGTGTTGTGTTTCTATTAGGTTAATTAAGGTATATATGCGCATCGTTCTGTATTTATTAGTTATGTCATTATTTTCAGTTTAATATATTTGAATTTATACATTTTTTTTATTTATTGGTATATATTCATCTATTATTTACATTTTTGTGTATATCTATTTTTTTTTTTTCATGTTAGGTTATTTACGTTGTGGTCGTATTATTCTGCATCTTTTAATTATCTTTCTTTTTCTGCTTTTTAATTGTTCATATATGTTTTTAAGTATTTTCTTTTATGAGTATACCAAAAAAAGTCAGTTCGTTTTCCTTCTGTTTTGTCGTCATTAGCGATTATTTATTTACTTTACAATTTCTTATGCTTCTGTACTTTAAATATTTTCAAACGCTTTTTCGTATCATTACTTATCAACATATATTTCCCTAGTTTTTCCTATTTAACATTTTCAAACGCTATTTCTTGTTATTATCAACATTTATTTCCCTAGTTTTTCCTATTTAACATTTTCAAACGCTATTTCTTATCATTATCAACATTTATTTACCTAGTTTTCGTATTTAACATTTTCAAACGCTATTTCTTATCATTATCAACATTTATTTACCTAGTTTTCGTATTTAACATTTTCAAACGCTATTTCTTATCAATACCTATCAACACTTATTTACCTAGTTTTCATATTTAACATTTTCAAACGCTATTTCTTATCATTATCAACATTTATTTACCTAGTTTTCCTATTTAACATTTTCAAACGCTATTTCTTATCATTATCAACATTTATTTACCTAGTTTTCGTATTTAACATTTTCAAACGCTATTTCTTATCATTATCAACATTTATTTACCTAGTTTTCGTATTTAACATTTTCAAACGCTATTTCTTATCAATATCAACACTCATTTACCTAGTTTTCGTATTTAACATTTTCAAACGCTATTTCTTATCAATATCAACACTTATTTACCTAGTTTTCCTATTTAACATTTTCAAACGATTTTTATTATTAACATTTATTTACTCCGTTTTTCCTATTTATCACTTCTTGTATATATTTTTCAAGCATAGAACGTACGGGCGGACTAATGGTATCTTGCAAGGTGATACTTCGCTCTCATCCATCACTGTCTGTCCGTCTGTCCCTGTCTGTCTACCTGTCTTGGGGGTCTATGGAACGACTTCATATTTCCTTCCCTTTCCTTCCTTCCTTCCTTTTATTTCACTTATTATCTTTATTTTCTTCTTATTTCATCCTTGCATTTTCTTCCTCTTTCCTTCCTTCCATAATGTTCCTTTTATTCCTTTTTTCCTCCTTTTTCCTTGCAGTTTCGCCCGTCCCGTTTTACTCACTTTTATCCCCCCTCCTTCCTTCCTTCCTTCCTTCCTTCCTTCCTTTTACTTCACAATTTATCTTTTTTATTTCTTATTTCATCCTTGTTTTTCCTCCCTTCCCGTTTTACTCACCCTTATCCTTCCTTCTTCCTTTCCTCCTTCCTTCCTTCCATCTTTATTCCTTTTTTCCTCCTTTTTACTTGTGTTTTCCTCCATTCCCGTCTTCCTCATCCTCCCTCCCTCCTTCCTTCCTTCCTTCCATCCTTTCTTCCATCTTTCTTCCTTTTTTCCTCCTTTTTACTTGCGTTTTCCTCCCTTCCCGTCTTCCTCACCCTCCTCCTCCCTCCTCCTTCCTTCCTTCTTTCCTTCCATAACGAGTCAACTTTTGTTTTTTCTCTTTTCCTTGCATTTCCTCCATTCCCGTCTTTACTCACCCTTATCCTCCCTCCTTCCTTTTACGTGTCACCTGTTCTTCCTTTTTTATTCCTATTTCCTTGCGTTTCCTCCACTCCCGTCTTACTCCCTTCCTCCCTCCTCCCCTCCCCCCTCCCCCTTCTTGGAACTCCAATATATATGGCCCACCAATCACAGAAGTGCCACACCCACCCACCCACCCACCACCCTTTCCTCCTTCCTCCTCCTCCTACTCCTTGGCCCTCCACCCATATTCCTCGTCCCGCCCTTTTCACACCTTCATCCAATCATTTTAAGTGTGGGTTAGAGAGAGAGAGAGAGAGAGAGAGAGAGAGAGAGAGAGAGAGAGAGAGAGAGAGAGAGAATATATACTTTTTCTTTTCGTCTTCGTCCATCTTCTATCGTCTTGTTTCCTTCCCTTCATCATCTTTATATTATTTCCCCTCCCATCATCTACTATTTTCTACCCTCTTCAGTCCCTTCTTCACAGCCCCATCTCCAGTACCATCTACCTTCTTTACCGCTTCTATCTACATCCATTCATTTATCACTTTCTTCCTGTACCTTCTTCGATATCTCCATTTTCCTCCCTGTTCATATATTAGGGTAGCTTCAACATTTATATATCATCCACGAAGACCTTGATGCTTGTTTGTCTCTTTGTGATACCCAGACTTTTTTTCTCTCTATTTCTCTTTAACGCAGATCTTGGCTTTTTTTTTCCCCCCTCTAAAATTTGTGTTTGGTCCCAGGTTTCCTCTCGCTCCTTCAAGAATCTCCCTTTTCACCTCGTTCTCAGGTATCAATCTTCTCCTTATCTCCTATTCCCAGCGTCTCTTCTCCATCATTCCTCTTCCTTCACATCTTATCTCTATATCTTCAGTGTGTTCTGCATGGTGCTGTGTAAGGATGTGAGGTGGGTATAGATTTTGTATATGGCATGGTATCCTTTCTCTTTTAGTCCAGTCCACACTTAATTACCTTTTATTATTTACTTTTATTCGTTTATTTATTGTCTTTAATCTTCTGTATGATCCCAGGTTATCCACACTCCCTTAACTAACAAACACACCTGTCCTCCCTTTCCCTTAATTAACCACACACCTGTCCTCCCTTTCCCTTAATTAACCACACACCTGTCCTCCCTTTCCCTTAATTAACCACACACCTGTCCTCCCTTTCCCTTAATTAACCACACACCTCCTCCCTTTCCCTTAATTAACCACACACCTGTCCTCCCTTTCCCTTAATTAACCACACACCTGTCCTCCCTTTCCCTTAATTAACCACACACCTGTCCTCCCTTTCCCTTAATTAATCACACACCTGTCCTCTCTTTCCCTTACTTAACCACACACCTGTACTCCCTTTCCCTTAATTAACCACACACCTGTCCTCCCTTTCCCTTAATTAACCACACACCTGTCCTCCCTTCTCCCCAGGTATCCGTGCCCCCCAACCACCGCTCGCGCCCTCCCCACCAGCGGAGGCGCGGGATTGGTGACACTGGCCGCAGCTTCTCCTACCACGCCCCCTCCGCTCACGGCCGCGGCGACCTGGTTTTCGTAGGCTCGCCTCCCCGCGCCTATCACATGTCCACCAAGACCTCCAGGTGTGCGTCGAGGACCTCCATGGAACCACACTCACCTGGTAAGTCTGGAGTGGGTTTAGAAAGGGTTGATGTTGTAGGAGTAGGAGTAGGAGTTGTAATAGGAGAATGAAGAGGAGAAGTAGTAGTAGTAGTAGTAATGGTGGTAGCTGTAGTGGTAGTAGTGCTTGTAATGGTAGTAGTTGTGGTAGTGAGAAGAAATAGTAGTAGTTTTAGTGGTCATTTTAGTGAAGCAACAGCATCAGTAGTAGTAGTAGTAGTAGTAGTAGTAGTAGTGGTAGTAGTAGTAGTAGTAGTAGTAGTAGTAGTAGTAGTAGTAGTAGTAATTGGAAAAAAAGAAGTTGAAATGGAAGAAGAATAAAAAGAAAGAGGAGAAAGAAAAGAGGAAAGCAGGAATGGAAGGAGGAGGAAGATGATGATAGGAAAAAAAAGATAGAGAAGTATTAGAGAATCAGCAATACTTAGCAGGAAGAGAAAGAAGATAATTAGAGAAGAAAGAGGACTTAGAGAACCACCAATAATCTTAAGCCACCAATCCCCACCCCATCATTCCCCCATTACTAAACCACCCCTTTCTCCCTTCCCACCCCCCAGGCACCACCAGCCCCCCCATCAGTCCGCTGGCCGCCACCTCCTCCGCCAACACGCACCCCCCCTCCCACGGCCCCTCCAAGAGCCCTTCATCTGTCTCCCTCACCAAGTTCCACAACAAGGTAAGACAGACAGATAGAAGGAGAGAGAGAGAGAGAGAGAGAGAGAGAGAGAGAGAGAGAGAGAGAGAGAGAGAGAGAGAGTTACCTATATATACACAGACAGACAGACCGATATATATAAAGACAGAGTTTGACAGACACATAGACAGACTGATATGAAAACAGACAGATTGACAGATACAGACAAACAGACAGATATACAGAGATAAAGATAAACAGACAGACAGACAAATAGACCGTAGAGAGATAGACATACATACTGAGAAACAGACATAGGCAGATTAATAGACAGACACAGACATATAGACAGACAGACAGAAATCGATACACAGACAGATAGATAGATAGACAGATTGACAGAAAGATATACAGACAAAGAGACAAATAGAGTAGTCAACGGTTTAATTTTAAGTTATTTATCAACACGTAAAAGTTTATAAGAAAGGGATTAGTGAAGAGAATAGTCGTTAGTTTTTATTTTATTTTATTTATTTCGTCTTTTTTTATTCTTCCGTCATTCTCCTGTTTATCTTCTGTAGTTAATTATCAAGTTGTTTCGTTCTTCCTTTATTCTCGTGTTGCTTTTTCTGTTTTGGTAGTTAATTTTTTTTTTTTTTTTTTTTTTTTTTATTCATTCTTCAATTTTCATTCTATTCTGCGGTCAGGTTTTTCATCCATTCATCCATCCTTTATTTATTTTTTTTTTCATTTTTCATTCTAGTATTTGTTCCTCTCTTCTGCGTTTTCATTCTTCTTTCATCCTCCTGTTTCTCTTTTTTTTTCTTCCTTCCTTCATTCTCCCCTTTTTCATCCATCCATCCCTCATTTATTTTTCATTCTTCATTCTGTTATTTGTTCCTTTTCGGTGTTTTCATTCTTCCTTCATCTTCCTGGTTCTCCTTTTTTTTTCTTTCCTTCCTTCATTCTCCCCTTTTTCATCCATCCATCCTTCATTTTTTTTTTCTTTCTTCATTCTGTTATTTGTTCCTCTTCGGTGTTTTCATTCTTCCTTCATCCTCCTGTTTCTCTTTTTTTTCCTTCCTTCCTTTATTCTCCCCTTTTTCATCCATCCATCCTTCATTTATTTTTCATTTTTCATTCTGTTATTTGTTCCTCTTCGGTGTTTTCATTCTTCCTTTATCCTTCTGTTTCTCCATTTTTTTCCTTCTTTTATTCTCCCCTTTTTCATCCATCCATCCCTCATTTATTTTTCATTCTTCATTCTACTAGTTATTCCTCTTCGGTGTTTTCATTCTTCCTTCATCCTCCTGTTTCTCTTTTTTTCCTTCTTTTATTCTCCTCTTTCTCTCTCTTCCGTGTTTCGTCTCGTGCAGAACGTTTCCATACTAGTTGCTAAGCTTCAAATAAACCTCTTAGGCTCTTCACAGGTTTCTCTCTCTCTCTCTCTCTCTCTCTCTCTCTCTCTCTCTCTCTCTCTCTCTCTAAAGGTCTGTGGCTATTTTTTTCAGTTTCCTATTTTACGAAGTGTGTCAAGGCTTTCCCTACTCCCATCCCTCCCTTTCCCTCGCTCCTCCCCCGCCCTCTTTCTCCCCATATCTCTCTCTCTCTCTCTCTCTCTCTCTCTCTCTCTCTCTCTCTCTCTCTCTCTCTCTCTCTCTCTCTCTCTCTCTCTCTCTCTCTCTCTCTCTCTCTCTCTCTCTCTCTCTCTCTCTCTCTCTCTCTCTCTCTCTCTCTCTCTCTTCCTTCCCTTCCATTTCTTCCTGTCAGAGTAAAATATTCGTACCTAAAGAGGAAAGGCTTCTTCTTTTCTTCTTTTCTTCTTTTCCTCTTCACTTCCTCTTCCGTTTCCTCATACTTTTTCTCGACTGTCTTGCTTTGCCTAATTTTATTTATTTTATTTTCTCCCGAATACAAACAAGAAAAGAATGAATAAAATGATAAACAAAGAGCATTTTATTCCTTACTTTCTTACAAATACAAACAACAAAACTTGCAGCGACATACACAAGAAGATAAAAAGAGCGATATTTTTCTTCCTTGTTTTTTAGCAAATACGAATAACAAAAAAAAAAAAAGTGAAATAGGAAAATAATAAAGATTGTGATTTTTCTTCTTCCTTTATTCTAGTAAATACCTATAACAAAACTTTTAAAAAATGTACAGATGGCGATTTTTCCATTATTTTTTTCTAGCAATACCAAGAAAAAGAAAAAAAACACATCAAAATCACTGGTAGCTGCAGGGATCATGTTTTTTAAAGGCCCCTCCAAGCGAGAAAAATGAGCAAAAATCATCACTCAGGCAAACCATTTCATAATATATATCAACGCATTTGTGATCAGCTTATGCATCATCTATTTTAGAGGGTTTATATCATGGCAAATATGTGGCCCATTGCTGCTACACGGTAAAGCCACAAATTTGGCTTTAATTTACGGTAAAGCCACAAATTTGGCCCGTCGTTGGTACACGGTAATTACACGGTAATACCACAAATTTGGTCCGTCGCTGGTACACGGTAATACCACAAATTTGGCCCGTCGCTGTTACACGGTAAAACCACAAATTTGGCCCGTCGCTGTTACACGGTAAAACCACAAATTTGGCCCGTCGCTGCTACACGGTAAAACCACAAATTTGGCCCGTCGCTGGTACACGGTAAAGCCACAAATTTGGCCCGTCGCTGTTACACGGTAAAACCACAAATTTGGCCCGTCGCTGTTACACGGTAAAACCACAAATTTGGCCCGTCGCTGTTACACGGTAAAACCACAAATTTGGCCCGTGCTACACGGTAAAACCACAAATTTGGCCCGTCGCTGTTACACGGTAAAGCCACAAATTTGGCCCGTCGCTGTTACACGGTAAAACCACAAATTTGGCCCGTCGCTGTTACACGGTAAAACCACAAATTTGGCCCGTCGCTGTTACACGGTAAAACCACAAATTTGGCCCGTCGCTGATACACGGTAAAACCACAAATTTGGCCCGTCGCTGTTACACGGTAAAACCACAAATTTGGCCCGTCGCTGGTACACGGTAAAGCCACAAATTTGGCCCGTCGCTGGTACACGGTAAAGCCACAAATTTGGCCCGTCGCTGCTACCGGGTTAAGAAAAAAACTATCTTAACACCACAACTACAAATCATCATCATCATCATCATAACTAAACATCCCACCCCCATCACCTCTTTCTCTCTCTTCCTCAGGTGATGGACAAGTTGAAGACAGTCCTGCACCTCAAGGATAACCGCCAGGAGGAGGAGGACCAGGAGGGGACGAGGGGCCAGTCATGAGATGCGAGGGGAAGTGAGGGAGACGAAGGGGCTAGGGGAAGGGGGGGCGGGGGGAGGAGGAGCAACAGGAGGAAGAACAGAAGAAGCACCATTACCCTCACTACCATCCCCTCCACTACCACCGCCGCCGTCGCCGCCGCCACAAACCCCCGTAGGAGATGTTCGTATTCCTCATCTCTTTCCCCTCCTCCTCATCTTCCTCTTCCTCGTCCTCAAAGACGCGCCTCCTCCCTCGATCGCCAGTTCCCTTCTTGATGCTAAGTTTAAGAAAGAAGAAGTGAAGAAAGGAAGAAAGGTGGAAAGAGAGAATGAAATGAAGGAAGGCTTTAGAAGTAGAAAAAGAAAGAAAGAAAGGGATTGCGTGTATGATTAAATTTAGCGAAGAAAAGTGTGAAGAGAGAATGAAAGAAAAAAGGGAAGGAAGGAAGTGAATATGTATGTAAGATTCGATTTAAAGAAGCAAGCTGTAAAGAGAGAATGAAATGAAGGAAGGCTTTAGAAGTAGAAAAATAAAGAAAGAAAGGAAGGGAGTGCGTGCAAGATTAAATTTAGCGAAGAAAAGTGTGAAGAGAGTGAAAGAAAAAAAGGAAGGAAGGGAGTATGTGTGCAAGATTCAATTTATAGAAGAAAGGTGTAAAGAGAGAATGAATGAAAGAAAGGTTTTGATATTTGTTATGGTGGTGAGAGTCAACGCGTGTGGGAGAAGAGATTCCATTGCCCCCAGAACGTTAAATAAAAGAAGAAAGAATGAAAGGTCGAAAGAAATCGAAAGAAATGCCTAGAAACTTGACCTAATGGGTGTAAATGTGTGTGAAAGAAACTCATTCATTGCCCAAAAACATGAAGTGAAAGAAAGAAAATGGATGAAAATGAATTGAACGTTATGATCTTTGGACCACAGAGAAAATTGAATGGCTCTCTTTTCTGTACGTATCTGTTCGAAAAAAGAAATAGGAAATTATGTGTGATTTCAAAGGTGCATGAGATCTAAAACACTGCTGTTGGTTGTGTGATTGACTGATTGTAAGGTCTTGAAAATATTCCTGAGGCTTCGGAACACTAAGAAAATTGAACGTTTCTCTTTTCTGTACGTATCTGTTCGAAAAAAAGAAATTGGAAATTATATGTGATTTCAAATGTGCATGAGATCTAAAACACTGCTGTTGGTTGTGTGACTGACTGATTGTAAGGTCTTGAAAATATTCCTGAGGCTTCGAAACACTAAGAAAATTGAATGGCTCTCTTTTCCGCACGTATCTGTTCGAAAAAAAGAAATAGGAAATTATGTGTGATTTCAAATGTACATGAGATTAAAAACGCTACTGTTGGTTGTGTGACTGACTGATTGTAAGGTCTTGAAAATATTCCTGAGGCTTCGAAACACTAAGAAATTTGAATGGCTCTCTTTTCCGCACGTATCTGTTCGAAAAAAAGAAATAGGAAATTATGTGTGATTTCAAATGTGCATGAAATTGAAAACGCTACTGTTGGTTGTGTGACTGACTGATTGTAAGGTCTTGAAAATATTCCTGAGGCTTCGAAACACTAAGAAAATTGAATGGCTCTCTTTTCCGCACGTATCTGTTCGAAAAAAAGAAATAGGAAATTATGTGTGATTTCAAATGTGCATGAAATTGAAAACGCTACTGTTGGTTGTGTGACTGACTGATTGTAAGGTCTTGAAAATGCCTGAAGCTTCGGAACACTAAGAAAATTGAACGTTTCTCTTTTCTGCATGCGTGTGTCTGATAAAAAGAAACAAAACATGGAAATTCCGCGTGATTGTACAATGAGCACAGATTGGACACTTTCGGAAAAAAACAGTACAAGTGAATGGCTGAAAGAAGACAGTTGTGTGTGCGTTTTGTGAGGTGAAAAGATTGTGATTCTCTGGAAAGTGAGCGTGAATTTGTTTGAGTGAACGTGAATCAGAAACACTTGAAACATTGAACACGAAACACTTAAAAGAAAACAAGAAGGAAAGAATGAATAGTCCATTGACTCAAAATTTGGACACAACTACACGAGTTTTGAGAGAACAACAGCAACAAAAACAAGCATTAAAAGAAAATTAAAAAAAATACACAAGAAATTAAACAAAAAACAATTAGCAGGAAGGAAGGTGAAATTTGACTTAGAAAAAATGAAGAAAAGTGGACACATGAAAATTTCGAAATAAACAACAATGACAACAACAGCATCAAGAAGTGTGAAGAGAAAAAATGCAAATAATTTTCCATCCATATATTTTGTTTATCAAGGAAGCGACGAGTGGAGGAGGAGGAGGCAGAGAAAAACCACAACAACAAGAGTAAGGAAAACAAAAACAAAGAAGCGGTGCAATAAAGACAAACAAAACAACAATAAATCAAAAATAGTTCCTGTTTAAAAATCCGGATTCTCGCACGTAAACAAACAGATGAAGAAAGAGAAAGATAATTAAAACAACAAATACGGAAAAATAATGCAAATAAAAACGGGGCTATATATTTAAATTACCAGCTCAGTAACAACTAGACCACTTTTTACACCGTTTTTTCATATATTCCAACCCTTTTTTATATAGTAGCAACTCGGTCGATCCCTCTGTCACCCGTGGAAAAGGCAGACTGATAATTTTTGTACTCCTTTCAATACACATAATCTGACCCTTTTTTTAACAGTAGTCATTTAGTCACCCCGTTGAAAAGGCAGACTGCTTGTTGTTGATATAGTATTGTTTATGTAGGCTCGTATCCTCTATGACTTAAACAAGACGGCTGCAAGTAAGGGGAGGAGTAATAAACCACTGAGAACTGATACCAATAGTGACGAAGATGATGATTTGAGACATAATATTCGATTTATACAAGTTGATTAAGCTGTACAGGCGAATATCATTTTGTTATGGTTACTTATAGTGTGTGTGTGTGTGTGTGTGTGTGTGTGTGTGTAAAATGAAAGGCAATGGATGGGTGAAAGGAATGTTTTGTGTGTGTTTGTGAGTTTACATGTAAGCCCATTTTCGGTCTTATTTTTATTAATGTGTATTATTATGACGACGAATCTTTATTTTTTCTTTCTTTCGCTATATAAGAAGACTCGTATAATGTTATAACGTGGATATATATATATATACTTAGCTACCCTTTGTGTGTGTGTGTGTGTGTGTGTGTGTGTGTGTGTGTGTGTGTGTGTGTGTGTGTGTGTGTGTGTTTCAACCTCCAACATACATTCCTATTGCTCTGTGTGTGATGTTTGTGTAATACTGTGTTTGTCTTGTGTTTTAAGCGCGGTCCGTTTGTGTTGCCGACTTCAAAACCTGCAACACAAATAGAAAAACGAATAGGGTTTAAAATACTCTCTCTCTCTCTCTCTCTCTCTCTCTCTCTCTCTCTCTCTCTCTCTCTCTCTCTCTCTCTCTCTCTCTCTCTCTCTCTCCGTAGTACAACTGCCTAAAAATATATTCAAGTGCATTTTCTGCGACGTAAATAAACAAACAAACAAACAAATAGATAAATCAACAGAATAACGAAGGTTGGTCAAGCTTAACTAGAATATCGTCTTTATCGCGTGTCTTTAAGTAGTAGTAGTAGTAGTAGTAGTAGTAGTAGTAGTAGTAGTAGAAGTGGTGGCTGTAAAGGTTGATAAGTATTTTTCCGTTCAAATATATAACTCACTAATTTACTTTTCATTTTTCACTTTTTTTCTGCATGATTCATAACACCTTTTTTTTTCTTCATATTTTTTACGCATTTTTCCTCATTTTCTTTCCTCATTTTCTTCCTCGGGATTTTTTTTTTTTTTTTTTCCGTTGTCGATTTCAATTTTCCTCTTTTTTTCTATTTTTAATTCACTTTTTCTGTCTTTTTTTTATATTGAGTTCGTTTTTTCACTTATTTTTTCTTGCTCGTGATTATTATTATTATTATTATTTTTTTTTTTTATTTTTTTTTTTTTTTTAGCCGTTGCAATTTTCCTCTTTTTTTCTATTTTTCACTCACTTTCTCTCTCATATCGTTATTTTTTTTATATTCAGTTCGTTTTTTCACTCATTTTTCTCATAACTCCCTTTTTTTCCATATACAGTACAAGATTTTTTCAGTTATATTTTCTCATTACTCCTTTTTTTCACATTCATTGCAATTTTTTTTCCCTATTTCACTCATTTTTTCATCCAGGGCAGTTTTTTACCTATTTCACTCACTTTTCTCATATCCAGTGCAATTTTCTCAAGTTTCTCTCGTTTTTTTTTCCTTGGTTAGTTTTTTTTCTAATGTGTTTACGTATATCGTTTATTATTTGAAGCTCATTTGCTACTCATCAGTCCGTTTATTTATTTACCTATTTACTCATTCATTATTGTTATTATCATCTTCATCCGGTTGATATTTCCCCATTCAATATGTCAGACGTATTTCACTACAATCATATTTTGAGGCTCTTTTTCTATACATCCATTAGTATATTTTTGTCCCATTCAATATGTCAGACGTATTTCACTATAATCACATTTTGAGGCTCTTTTTCTATACATCCATTAGTAAGTTTTTGTTTTTATCATTCAGTCATTCATACATCCATCTGTTTATTCATTATTATTATTATTACCAAGCCGACGTTGAACTCGATCATGTGCCTACGTAGATCAAACAGAAGTTGCCTACAGACATAATATCGTCAACCAGTTGTTACTTTTTCTCAGGCCTTACCTTTACAAATATCCCTTTCGCGACGCCGTAGAAGTAGAACACGACGAAGAACGAAGACGCATTTAGTAGAGAACGCAAGAAACCTTTCACTAGCTCATACCCTCAAGAAAATCACCAGTACCTGAAAACCTTTGAAACCAACCTCTTTTTTTGACTTCCCTTATAAACAAAAGCAACGGTGTAACTTACAGAAATTAAGGACAAAAATAGCTAAGAATGTACGACAAATAGTGACAGGAAAGACGAACAAACGAAAAATAAAACACATTGAGAAACACGATAAACAGGATATGCGAAAATATAAGTGAAAGAAATAAAGGACAAAGACTAGACCTCATTGGCTATCAGTTCGCAACGGTAACGCTTCACTCTTTCTTTACCAACTTTAGACAGCTTCGGTGTTAGCAACCCCACCACCGCTTTATGTAAACACTTAAGACCAGATGTCGAAATAACCACACCCTCAGAAATAATATTCATCTAACATCAAATTATGTTATACAATGTCTTGTATTCCAGAATCCCGAAATATGAAGAAGAACCGGGTTCACTATAAAAAAAAGGACCTCTTGAGAGTTCTCGGGGTGGCCGCGTGGAGCGCTGCTTGTATATAGCCAGAACCGTTTATTTGGAACGAGAAAGTGAGGAATAGGAAACTTACGACTATAAACGAAACAACGAGAAAGCACAATAAACTGAGGAATCGGAAACTAACGACAATATAAACGAAACAACTTGAGAAAGCATAATTAACTGAGGAATAGGAAACTAACGAAGACATAGAAGATAGAAACAAAGCACAAAGACATCTGGTAAAAACACGTTAGATTGAAGAACAGGAAGCTAACGAAGATAGACAAAGCTAAACCGTAAAACGACATCCTTTACCTAAACCTCAGAGTGCACGACAGACAGACAGACAGACAAACGGGAAAGTACCCTAACGCAAGGACCGATAGGAGGGAAAGGCGATAAGGAAAAGATAGCAAGATAGCGTGACAGACAGACCTACGTAGAGAGATTAAAGATAATGAAACAGATACGGAGAGTGAAAGCAACGTCATTTCGTCAACTTGCTTACGATACCAAAACTTAGTAATGAGAAAGATAGTTTATATAATGCCATCTTTTTAAACACTATCTTCACCCTTACAGATTCCAAGTAAATGAGAAATGTTAGTGCTCAGAGTTCAGAAATAGTGTAAACGTAGAAGTGAAGTTACTTAATTCTTTAGTACAATCATTATATTTTTTTAGTACAAGAGAAAATGGATTGCAGTTGGAAAAGGTGTCATTCTGTGTGTGTGTGTGTGTGTGTGTGTGTGTGTGTTCGTCATGCAAAACATCCCATTCTCAGCCAGCTCAGTTTCATCTTTTGTTGTTGTTTTTTGTTTTCTTTATTGTGCGCTTGCAACACCCCGCAACATAGACAAACAAACATCCCATAAAGAGTGATAAAAAAACCCAGTCTTTGGTGCTAATAATTTATAGAAACAAACATTAAAACAACCCCAATTCTCTCTCTCTCTCTCTCTCTCTCTCTCTCTCTCTCTCTCTCTCTCTCTCTCTCTCTCTCTCTCTCTCGACTGACTGGCTGACTGACTGGCTGAATAAAACATGAATGAATTGACTGACGCAACAATAAAAGGCGACTCATGTTCTCGCATAGTCAACTCAGTTCATTGACGTCAGAAGCTCATTTGATTTCTCCTCCAAAACAACAATGATAATAAACGGTCTTCAATAGTCTTGTATAACTAATGTATGACGCAACGTGTGTTCATTCAGTGCCCGCAACGCTTAGGCAGACGTTTAGCTTAGTGAAATATAGGTTGATTTTCGATAGATTCTTTCCTAACGTCAGGGGGAGTCTCATAGTTGCGTCAGATGAAGGCAGAGGGCAGCACTAGTTCTTGGTTCAGCCCAGAGCCGTTGACTAGAGTGGCCGTCATCATCACAGCCGCCATGTTGTCACCCTAAGAACCGCGCGAAATTCAAACTGATGCTTTTTTTTAACAGCTAAAGAAACAGCTCAAGGGCAACAAAAAAAAAGTTGTAAAAAAAGCCCGCTGATACAATAAGTTTTTTTTTGGTGTGTGTGTGTGCTCTATAGTCTGACACATATATTAAGTTCGTTTTGATGGACCAGAGCCTCTCCAGAGCGTTGCTACATCACCCTAAACACATCACTCATATGTCAGCTATTTACTACATTGAATTGTGTATTAAATATTCGCTATACATTAAATAAGCCTTTACAGTACTATAAATGTGTCGCTTCGTAGAATAATGCCAATGACTTAACGATACCTAGAGCACAAAAAAAGACTATTTGAATCTCGCGCGGCTCTTTGGGTAAAAACATTGCGCGTGTGATGAAGCTGGCTAAACCCTCCTATTCTACGGCCCCATATTCTCAAACATTTCACGACCCACACACCCACATTTCACAAGGCTTTCATAGGGGTTTGGGGCATTTCCAGCGGTAGTTTAACGACCCCGATGGTAGTTTGACCCTTCTTTTGTACCCTGAAACTAAAAAAGCACCAATGAGAACCCGATACATCTCCTTTTTTGGCCTTTGGAAATAGTTGATGTGAGAGGTGGAAGCGTTTAGGAATTCTGACCCTGGTTCTGCGTGGAGTAGCTACAAGCCACCGTTGCCAAATTATCGTACTCAGCGCATTACATTTTCCTAGTTTCTGAGCGATAACTCTAGCAAAAAAGAGCGAAAACCATCACTCTTTAACAGTTTCCACGATAACTTTCATTTTCTATCGTTGTTTGTGTGGTTACGACGGTCTTGGAGCCTAAAACTGATAAATGCAATGCTCAGAGTACGACAATTTGGCAACGCTGGTACAAGCATGCATACGGTGTTGCCCTGTATCCTACCATGACGCAGCTCTGAAAGTCCCCCGTTATTGTGTGTGTCTTAGTCCATCCTCGGAGGTATGAAAACAATAAGCGAATGAAACAATGTATAAATGAAATAATGGTGACACGCCGGAGAGAGATATATACTTGTAGACTTTTTATACTTTTCCATATTGTGTAGATAATCATTAACTTTGTAGGCATGATTATTTTTTGTGTTTGTGTTCGTTTCGTTCAATTACATATACGTTTTTTTGCGAAGATTTTGATGATGTGTAGATTTTTTTTTCTGGTGATTTTTCTTGTAATTAGTGTTGTGTTCATGAAGTCTTGTTTTTCTTTCTGTATGTTAAGTTATATACAGACCTGATCACAGTGTTTGTCTTTTTTCTACACTTAAGAATGAAAACATGAAAACTATCTGTCCATCCGTCTTTTTTTTTTAGTTTTCGTTCATGTTTTTTGCGAATGAGCACGATTTTTTTTTTTTTTTTTTCTTTTTCAGACGGGCGAAATATTGACATTATATTATATCAGATTCATAGATATTTTATTTTGTAAGTATAAGCAATAAAAATAATAAAAACTTGCAAAATGAAGATGTGTGTATTACTATCAACAAATTAATGTAAGTTTTCCTTTATTTATTTTGATTTTTTTTACATGTGTTCATTTTACATCATCAATTTGTCTTTTATTTATTTATTTTTTTATACGCGTATATTCATATTTTGTGTCTCTCTCTCTCTCTCTCTCTCTCTCTCTCTCTCTCTCTCTCTCTCTCTCTCTCTCTCTCTCTCTCTCTTTGTGTGTGTGTCTGTCTTCATTACATTTCCAGTCTTCCTTTCATTATTTTCTTCCAGTCGTAATTCCCATTTCATTTCTTGTTCCTTTCCTCTTTCGTTCTTTCTTCTTAATCATGCTTTTTTTTTTTCGTCTGTGGCATCTTTTCATTTTCGAAGTCTTCCTTTCATCATAATTTTTTTCAGACACGTATTATTCATGTTTTCCGCCTCACACCATCCCTCTTTCTTTCTTTTTTATATGGCATCTATTTACATTTTTTGGCGTCATTATTTTCTTTCAGACATATACATATTTTCTGCCTGACTCCATCCTTTTTTCTTTCTTATTTATCAAGTTTATTTATTTATTTATTTTTTTTTTTTGTGTGTGTGTGTGTGTCTGTATATGTGTGTGTGTATGTGTGTGTGTGTGTGTGTGTGTGTGTGTGGCAGTTTTGCATTTCCAGCCTTCCTTTTATTTCTTTTAATCAAGTTTTTTTTTTTTTTCAATCTACCCTTAATTATTTTTTTTTTCAACATCGTAATTAACTTTTTCTGCCTTCTCCATCCTTCCTTTTTTCTGCATTTCTTTATTTATTTCTTATTAATGATTTTCTGTCTGCCATATTTACATTTTCACTATGATTTTAGTCTCGTATATATTTTCTGATTTTCTGTCTCGCTTCATCCCTTCTTTCTTTTCTTTCTTTTTCTTTTTATCTTGTGTGTGCCATATTTGCATTTTCTATTCCATTCATGTTTTTTTTCAGTCTCCTTCCTCTATGTGTCTTCCTTTCTTTCCTTATTTATTCATTCATTTATTTATTCATTTCAAGCTTTTCTGTGGCATATATTCATCATCAGTCTTCCTTTTTGTATTGTTTACAGACTCATATATCACATTTTCCGCCTCGCTCATCCTTTCCCATTAATAAAGGTAATAACGCTATATCCCTTGGGTCTCAAAACGCATATTTCATAAGTTTGGGCGCAATTTATGCATGAAATCTAATGGCATGCCGCGGGGAGCCGGTGCAGATGGCCTAATTAGATGAGTTAAATAATTGCAGTGTTTCATATTTGCCATATTATGTTATAACTAATGGGAGGAAAGAAATGTAAGACGGAAAATTAGATAATGAATAATGAATGACTAAAGTGTGATGGAGAGATGGAGAAATGATAAGGAAAAGGAAGAGAACAAAAAAGTACACCCAAAATTTAAGTAGTTATTTGACAAAGAAGAACAAGTTAGACAAAAAGTAGTTAAGTTGTATGTAAGTAAGTAAGGATTTTCGAAGATACTAGAAACACTTGAACAACGAAAGTATAGGTAATAGATCATGAATGTTTTATAATATGCAGTGGAGAATAAGGTTTAAAGAAAGTAATGCTGATGCTGAAAAGGAATGAAAAAAACACCCTAAACTTAAGTGGTCATTTAAAACGGGCGAGCAAGAGATATGGTAAGTAATGATTAAGCAGAATAATGGGGGGCTTTTCAAACATACTGCTTGGTCACAATAATTGAAAGACGAATAAGTAATAGATAACGTGTTTTCGTATGTTCTTAAATAATTCCCTTCAACTATATATCTTAGAATGTCTTATTTTCTCTCTATCCATCATCATTTATCCATAATAGCATAAATAAACACTCAATTATCCACTATCATTACCTTCGTCTTTTTAGTATTTAATTTTAAGTAGTATATTTTCCCTTTAATTAGCTCTACGGTATCTTATCTGCGTCTTTTAATCATTATCTTCACTCTATCCATCATCATTTATCCATAATAGCATAAATAAACACTCAATTATCCAGTCTTTTTAGTATTTCATTTTAAGCAGTATATCCTCCCTTTAATTAGCTGTAGAGTGATTTATCTGCGTCTTTTAATCATTATCTTTACTCTATCCATCATCATTTATCTTGAATACTCTATATAACACCTCAATTATATACTATTACTACTACCATTACTCTCGCCCTATTACTCAACTTCAAACTTGGCGGGCTTCCGAGCGGCCAATCAGCGGGCGAGTCTGTCTCCGCGCGCTGTGATTGGCTGGCGGGACACACGTGGGAAGACGGGCAGGGAGGCAGCTGAGTGAGGTGAGGCCCTTCAATTTTTGTCAATATTTCATGATATACGTCGTGTCTTCCATTACTGGCGGTGTGCGGAGGTGACGGAGGGACTGGTGGAGGTGCTGTGAAGTGGAGGAGGTGGAGGAAAGGCGTTAAGAGGGAGAATTTGGGGGTTTTCTCTTCCTCTGTGTGGATTGGAGGTGGTGGTGGGTGTGTGGGTTGGTCTCTCTCTCTCTCTCTCTCTCTCTCTCTCTCTCTCTCTCTCTCTCTCTTATATTCGATAGGTTGTCAATAATATCTGAATGACGTGTGTGTGTGTGTGTGTGTGTGTGTGAGAGAGAGAGAGAGAGAGAGAGAGAGAGAGAGAGAGAGAGAGAGAGACCCACTAGCAACACACGGAAATACTTTTTTTTATTTTTTTTATTAGAACTCAAGGTAAAGGCTACACTCCCTTTCCCTCCCCCTGTCTTCCTCCCTACCTTCCTTTCCTCCCTTCCTTTCCTTCCTCCCTCCCTTCCTCTCTCTCTTCCTACCTGCCTGTCTTTGTCTCTCTTCCTTGTTCCCACTTTCTTATCTCCCTTCTATCACTCCCTTTCCCTCCCCCTCCCCCTGTCTTCCTCCCTACCTTCCTCTCCTCCCTTCCTTTCCTTCCTCCTTCCCTTCCTCCCTCGTCCTACCTACCTGTCTTCCTTGTTCCCACTTTCCTATCTCCCTTCTATCACTCCCTCCCCCTGTCTTCCTACCTTCCTCTCCTCCCTCCCTTTCCTTCCTCCTTCCCTTCCTCCTTCTCTTCCTACCTACCTGTCTTTCTCTTCCTTTTATCACTTTCCTTCATTCATTTTTACCTACCTGCCAAATTTTTCCTTTATTTTACTATCTTTCACTACTTTTTCCTTCCTTCCTACTTTTCTCTCCCTTCTTTCCTACTGCCTCCTTCCTTCCTTCCTATATACTTCCCTACCTACTTATCTACCTAACTATCTTTCCCTCTTGCATACCTGTTCCATATTACTTCACCTTTCTTTTTATTTATTTTCTTCTCTCCTCACACTTACACACTTGTCTAATCCTACCTTTCTGCATTTTTTCTTTTTAATGCGAAGATAAACTGGTTTGAATATACAGATTATTCTTCAGATGAGTATTAAAATGAACGCAACTTTATTTTTTTCTTTCTTGCACTTTTGATACACGAATGATTAGGGACAGCCTGGTATAACTATGTAACAGGTATTTTCGCAGCAGGTAAAGAAATTGTGTATGGGAAGAGGAGGAGAGGGAAGAAGAGGAAGGAAGGATGACAACAATGCATTAAATAGGGAAGGACAGGAAAGGAAAGGGAAAAAAATGGCATCTCATCAAACTTATCCACTTTCCACATAGAAATTCCATCTTTTACCATTCCATTTTCATTCCTTATCACTATCCACATGAAATCAATCAATACTCCCGTCTCTCACACACACACACACACACACACACACACACACACACAGCAGAAAAGTGTCTACGTGACTTCCATGGAACGAACTACGTGTTGCCAAGGGAAGAGGGAGGGACGGAGGGAGGCAGAGAGGGAAGGGGACGGATGGAGAACAGCTGTCAGGTTGGGTAGAGTAGATGAGGAGGGAGGGAGTGGGGGGGTGAATGGGGAGGATGAGGATTTAAGTGGTTATTGGGGAGTAATTGATAGTAGATTAGAGTAGTAAAAGGAAGCAGGAGAGAGAGAGAGAGAGAGAGAGAGAGAGAGAGAGAGAGAGAGAGAGAGAGAGAGAGAGAGAGAGAGAGAACTGAGGAAAGGACGGGGAAAGAAAATTAAGTTTGAGTAGAAATTTTAGAAAGAGGAGGAAGAAAGAATAGGAAGATAAATATACCAAAGCAAGCAGGGATAGATGATTTGAGGGCAGGAAAGGAGGAGAAAAAAATAAGATTATCGCCTGGTATTTAAAAAGAAAGGAAAAATAGGAAGAAAGAAAAAAGGGGAAGGATGAAATAAGTGAAAGGATGAGAAATAGGAAGAGTAGGTATAATATTGGAAAAAAAGGTATGTATAGGAAGGGATGGGAGAAAATGAAGAGAAGGAAGATAGAGAGATGGAAGGAGGAGGAAGTTAGTGAAGTGAGGGAAAGCGCTATTAAGTAAAGAAATAAAGGAGGGGAGGATGAGAAAGACAAATAATGCGTTGTACAAGAAGTTTAGGAAGAGATAATTGTAAAGAAGACGAATAGGAGTAAGAAAGAGGAGGAGGAAGAATGATGACAGTTCAGTGTATAGGAAATGTAAAAGGAGGATGAGAGAAGAAATGAGACAGGAGGAGAATGGAGAGAAAAGAGGATAGGAAGTCAGGTGAGAGATTTGTGTGAAAAAGAAAATGAGGAGAGAAAGAATATGAAGAAGAGAAGAGAGAAAGAGGATTATATGAAAGGAAAGAAAGCGAACAGGAGAAGGGGAAATGGATATAGAAAAGGAGAGAGAGAATGGACTTACAATATGAAAGAAAGGAAGAGAACATTAGAAAAAGATAAAAACAAACGAGGAGAGAGAGAGGGAGAAGAGAACAAGGAGAGGCTCTTACTGGAGGCTATTTGAGAAGCATTGCTCGTTCTCAAGTCTCGTATTAGCATTCAATAGTCCTGTGTTGTGCTTCGAATCCCAAGTCCTTTCTTTGTCCGCTGATCCTCTCTAAGCCAATTGAAGCCGTTCCGAACCCTTATTTGGCGGTTCAGACTCCGGATTAGGCTATTCAAATACATTCAATTCAATTATTTTAAAGCACAGTCTACTCATGTTTTTAGCCAATTTCGAATCTTTATCTATTAACAGTATAGATTATTTCTCAGTAGATATTTTCCACCTTCACTTAATTTCAAAGCACAATCTCTTCATGTTTTTAGCCAATTTCGAATTTTTATCTAGTAACAGTTTAGATTATTTCTCAGTAGACATAGATATTGCATTAAACTGTATGTATTAGCAAACTTATCACATTCAACAAGTTATTAGTGTTTTTTTTATGCCGTTTCAAATCTTCATCTATTGACGTCACAAATTTTATCTTACAGAAGTTCTACATTTAAGCTGCATTTATGTGGTTATATATCGGCAAAGTTTTGTTTCTACTTTCAAATGACTTACAATCACAATCTAGGTATATTTTTAGCTGCCAGTGACACCTTATAAGCCAAGTTTCGAGTACTTATCTAGTGACAGTTTGTGCTCTTATTAGGCTATTCTATTGCATCATAAGAGCAAGGAAATCATATGAGTATAGTTTTCGCTCCTCCTCCCTTCTCAACCTCCCTATTATTCCTTTCCTCCATTCCTTTACTTATCTTCCTTCATTCCCTCCTCCTCCTCCTCCTCTTCCTCTTACTCCTCCCTTCTCAGCCTCCCTATCATCTTTCCTTCACTTATCTTTCTTCATTCCCTCCTCCTCTTCTTCTTACTCCTCCCTTCTCAAGCTTACTATCATCTTCCTTTCCTCCATTCCTTCACTTATCTTCTTTCATTCCCTCCTCCTCTTCCTCTTCCTCTTACTTTCTCAACCTCCTTATTAACTTTACCATTCCCCCGCTTCTTCCTACATTCCTCCTTTCATTCTTCTCTTCACTCGAGCCCGCAAATAGAATCAACAAAGGGTTTTAAGATTTTAATTCATAGTTCATACCAAGACTCGAATCCCGTTACCTGGCACTCCTCTCAATTAAGCCACTCCGTTATACCACTCAGATGCCATTTACGAGAGCTATTCCTAGACCTGTTAATTGTTTTGCCTGTGTGGCCTTGAGAGAGAGAGGGTCGCTTGCTTCAGACACAACAGTGGTGGCGTGCAAGCATTGGAAGTCTGATGAGGGCAAAATAATGGGGGATAATGTAGGCCAGCGGTTTTTATGAGACTGCACGTTAAAGGCTTTCCCATTATGCAGAACGAAACAGAACAAGAAGTAGTAGTAGTTGTGATTGTAGTAGTAGTAGTAGTAGTAGTGGTTTTATTACTTATTGCTTTGAACAACAAAATTGAAAGGTATCTTAATCCCTCCTCCTCCTTCCTCCCCTCCCCAGCTTCCTCCTCCTCCTTCCTCCCCTCCCCAGCTCCTCTCTCCTCCTCCTTCCTCCCCTCCCCAGCTTCTCCCTCCTCCTCCTTCCTCCCCTCCCCAGCTCCTCTCTCCTCCTCCTTCCTTCCCTCTCCAGCTTCTCCCTCCTCCTTCCTCCCCTCCTTAAACATTCTTGTCTCTAGTTCTCTCAAATATTATATAGTATCCATTATATAGTAGTCTACCCTGTATGCTTTTTTCATCAACTCTGTTATTGAATTTGTTTAGTTTTCTATTTATTTACAAATTAATATATTTCATCATCTCCCTACACCTCTGTCTATCAGTAACTATCTAACGCAAAGTTCACAGAAAGGTTGGGTTCGTAAGTTGCTCCATTAGGTTATTTGAAGGCAATTATCACTTACATCAAACTAATTACAGGGCGGAATTCTCGTGTTATTGCCCGGCGCATAACCATAAGGAATGAACGTACAAAGCAAGGATTATATACTAGTCTATAATTCTTGGTACAAACCCACCATAAACTGAATTGATAAGCATACCACCTTAATATTGTGGTGTTAGGCTGTCAGGTACATAAGTAACCTCGCAAGGACAAGACCTACACGAAGCGGCTGCCATAAAAGTGTCAGAAGCTATCATGTCAAGTTTTGGGCATACGGTATATCTTCGCGTGGCCTCGGTGGTCATCTCCGAGGCCGTCATGGAAAACGAACTAACTCCCGATGAAGTGAATTTATTAACACAACAGGTACATGGCATTCATAGCACAGTGAAAAGTGGGTGTTGAGTATAATTGAGACAAGGCACATGATTTGACACACAGGCCGCAGCAGTCATGAGAGAATTGGGTTAGGGTGATCATGGAAAACGAACTACTAACTCCCGATGACGTGAATTAATAAACAACAGTTACATGGCATTCTTGGCACAGTAATAAGGGTGTTGAGTATAATTGAGACAAGGCAGATGACATGACACACAGGCCGCAGCAGTCATGAGAGAATCGGGTTAGGGTGATCATGTGTAACCTAAGCTCCCGATAAACTAAATAGCAGGGTAATAAATACACTTTAAAATTACTTACTTAGGCTTAACGAGAGAATTTTATGTGAATGCCTGGAGATTTTCTAGCATAAGGAGCGCACGCAGTAGCCTCGTGGTTGTGCATGGTAACGGAACATACAAGTTAACGATAAAAAAAATAAAAAAACGCAGGGTAAATACAACTTGAAGGTACTCTGGTGTATCAAACGAGTATTATTAGAGTGCTCGGAGACTTGCAAGCATAGGAAACGCATATTGTAGCAATGGATGACGGGAGGTTCAAGTGAGAGTGATACAAATTCCCATTAACCTGAATCTAGGGTAGAACACTTTGCAATGACTACCCCGGCATATCAAAAGGCTGTTATTAGAATGTCTAGAGATACCGAAGCAAGTTTTGAACATTTGCAAGTTATCCAGGAAATCGACGAAGTGGTCATGAGAATGTTAAAGTAGATGCGAACTGACTAGAAAACAACAGCAAAACACCTATAGTTGGCTACTTTGCAGTATCACAAGGCTGTTATTCGAGTGCCTGGAGATATTGAAGCACACAGTAAACATTATATGGTCCAGAAAAGCGACGAAATGGTAATGTGAATGTTTAGAATAACTTTAAAGATGAAAACTGACGAGAACCAACAGCAAAACATTCACTTGGCTACACTGGCATATCAAAAGGCTGTTATTAGAGTGTCCGGAGGCACTGAAGCGCATTGAACGCACGCAGTATTTTAGAAAATCGATAACGTGATCACGAGGAGGAGGGGGAGGTTAAGATGGAAACAAACTGCCGATAAGATATGAGGACGAACCACTTTGAAATGGTTACCCTGGTATATCAAAAGTGTGTTATTACTGTGCTTGGAGATAACGAACGGCAGAACAGACGCAGTAACCTAGAAAATTAATAAATAAAACGAGTGATCACGTAAAGGTTAAGATGGCAACGAACTGACGGACGATAAACAGGGAGGAAGTAAACTCGAAATAGCAACACTGGCATATAAAAAATGTATGACTCGGGTGCCTGGAGACATTAATAGAGCACATGGAACGCAGTCATTAGTACAGAAAATTGAGTTGTCATTAGGAAGTTAACATGCAAACGAGCTGACAGAGGGAAAGAAATGAAATGGCAACACTACTTAGCATACCAAAAGTGTATTTCTTGAGAGCCTGGACACATTCAAGCACTTGGAACACGCAATAGCCTTGAAAAGTGACCGAAAGGTTAAGAAGCCAATGAACTGAAGATTAACAGGGAAAAAAACGGAATAGCAACACTGGAATATCAATAGTGTGTTTCTTGAGTGCCTGAAGATTGCAACACATCGAACACGCAGTAGCCCAGAAAAATGATTAAGGTTAAGTAAGAAGCCAGTGAACTGACGATTAACAGGGGAAAAAAACAACGGAATAGCAACACTGGCATATCAATAGTGTGTTTCTTTAGTGCCTGAAGATTGCAACACATCGAACACGCAGTAGCCCAGAAAAGTGATCGTAAGGTTAAAAAGCCAACGAACTAAACGAAAGCAGAACAAAATGCGAAATAGCAACACTGGCATATCAATTGTGTCTTTCTTGAGTGCCTGAAGTACATGGAATACTATCGGTAGTCCACAAAAAATCGGGCTTCTATAAATGAGGAGCCCAAGATGAAAGCAAAGGGACATCAAACCAATAAGATAGATTAAAATAAAACCTATATGGAGCCAAGGAGATGTTTTAATGCATGCTTTGAACGTAATTGGACCACGAATTCGAGTTATCACGTTAAGATGAAAGCAAACTAACAATTAAACAAGATAGGTAAAAACAGGTATACATAGGGGCGATGGGGATGTTTTAGCATGATTTGAACGTCATTATACCACAAAATCAAATAGTAACAAAGAGGTTGACGAAAAAAGGAAAAACTAACAATAAACTTCAACAAAACACCTCGATTTGGCAACAGTGGCTTCGGAAGGGGGGTGTTTTTATTACAAGTCTTGAATGCTTGAGAACTCAGAATGGGGATGTTTTTAGTGCGTGTTTTGCCTGCCTTTACCCTCTGCAAGCACATGGGAGGCACGCAGTAGCCATGAGAGGGAAGGGCGGTCATGTGAGCTACGCAGCACATTGATCGTAAAGGGCGGGGAGGCAGGCGACGAAGGGGATTGGCTGAGCGGTGACCGGCCTCCCAGCGTGAAATATCTACCCCCCTCCCCTTCCTCCTATCCCCCTACTCTCCCTCTCTCTCTCGCTCTCTCTTGTTTGTTTGTTTTAGTGCTTGTTTCTTATTTGCTTTGTCGTCAAACACTCCAGAAAGGTCGAATAGGCTTTGTGGAATATTGTGCAACGTTCTCTAGAATATATTTGCAATCTCTTTCTCTCTCTCTCTCTCTCTCTCTCTCTCTCTCTCTCTCTCATTTTTCCTTCGTTAATCCTCTCTCTCATTTTTCCTTCGTTAATTCTCTCTCTCTCTTTCTCATTTTTCCTTCGTTAATCCTCTCTCTCTCTCTCTCTCTCTCTCTCTCTCTCTCTCTCTCAATATTATGCTTTCGAGATTGTTCAACAAGCTTCATATTATTTTAAAACTAAAATTAGTATCAGTGTGAGCTCGTGAATAAATTAAACTTCCTTTAAGTCTAGAATGAAGTGTGTTATCGTCAGAGGATTAAGATAAACAGTCGATAGAGAGAGAGCATAAAAATCTAGTGTGAGAAGATGAGATTTATGTGAAAGCCGAGAATAAATAAGAACAGAATAATATTGAAACCGACGCAGTACTTGACTTTATTAAAAACGAGAATGTGTAAGAAAGTAAATATATAACAAAAACTTAACACAAATCTATGCAAGACGGGAATAAGAAGATAAGAAGAAAAAGTAACTGGATATTAGTCGAAAAAAAAGCAGATAGATTTAATGAAAGATGATAGTGAAAAATTACAAATAAAGCTAACATTGAAATATGAGAAAGAAGAATAAATTTAATGAAAGACAAGAATTAACAATAAAAACGGAAACTAACATTGAAATTAGTGAAAAAAAGAATCAAAGAACAATAAATATATAAACTAACATTGAAATCGTTGCATGAAGTTTAGATTTCATGAAAGACGATGATAATTAAATAAGAAAAAAAATACTAAAACTGAAATCAGTGGAAAAAGATTTGTTTAAAGACCACAACAAATAAATAACAAAAAAATAACTTTGAATTCGATGCAAGAAGTTTTTAGATTTAATGAAAGACGAGAATAAAGAAATAAAACTAACATTGAAATTAACGAAAAAAATACAATCAACCAAAAAATACAATAAGTAACAAAAACTAACATTGAAATCGATGCAAAGGAAGACTAGGTTTAATTACAGACGAAAATAGGTAAATAAAGAACACAACCTAACATTGAAATGGGCGAAAAAAAAGTAGATTTAACGAAAGGCGACAACAAATACATAAAAAAATAATAAAGTCGATACAAGACGACGAGATCAAATTAAAAACGAGAATAAATAAAAAAATAAAGCTAAAAACTCGTGCTCTTGTCAGTGGTGTGATGGCAACCCATGAACATGAACGTGAAGTGAGAAATTAGAAGCGGTCGAAGGCGCAAGGTTCTCGTTGGGCTCTCGTTGCTTTAGTGTGTAAATGACGTCTTCGCACGAGGAATATGACGCAAATCGCCTTTTCCGTTTGCATTTGAATATACCGGGAAAGACTTACGACGCATCTACATGATTTCTATTTTAATTTGCGTAGTTTTTGTTTAGTATTTCGACCTGTTTTTTTTTATTATTTATCGTTTCTTTTTTGTTTTCGTTTCGTTTTAGTATTTTCGTCTTCGCTTCGTTTTTCGTTAATCTATCGACTTTTTTGTTTGTTCGTTTACATTCAGATACCCGGAAATACTTTTAACTTACCTACATGTTTGCATAAGTGGCAAAATTATGGTATATCGCTGATTCAATAACTTCAGACATGCCTTTTTTATTTATATATTTTTCTCTAATCTCTTCGTACTTGGAAGCCACACTCTATATCATAAAAAAACACAAAGGACTGCTTCTTATTTTTTTTTATAATACTTGGAATCCACTTTATTATTATTATTTTTTTTTTACTGTGTAGTGCTTGAGCCATTTCCTAATCACGTGCTAGATTGCCACTTGCCCACTTACTTGATTAATTGGTGCTTCTATATAATCTGCCTGCGTTTAGGACTGCCATCAAGAGCTGCTAAATTGGTTCTTAGTATAAAATTCCCTCAGTGAGCCTTCCTTGATGACTGCCATTACCGACCCTTCTCAAAACCGGGTTAATATTCATCAGGAACTTTTTTTTTCTTCTTCATCCCGTTACGAAACTAAGGCAGTAATGAAGGGTTGGGACATATTTTTTCCTGTTTGTGTTTGTTATATTATGAAAGCAAGAAAGGAAAAGAAAGGGACTGTGTGTGTGTGTGTGTGTGTGTGTTCATCTGTCGCAACTCTCTCTCTCTCTCACACACACACACAAGGGTTCAGAGAGAGAGAGAGAGAGAGAGGTCATCCGGTACATTCGTGTCGTAGTATGTATGGGTCGGGGAGGAGAGAGAGAGGGCAAGTGAAGTAAATGGGGCAAGGGGAGCGGAAGGGAGAAGGGGGGGAGCGAGGGGTGATGGGGTCCAGCTCAGCCTATAAACTTTGCCAAGCCTATAGGCCTACTACGTACTCACACCTACACCAGCCTACACTAACCTACACTAACCTCAACGACCTACACACACACGGACATACAAACCTGACAAACCTGCTAACAAGACACTTGACACACACACACACACACACACACACACATACACATACACACAGTAGCTTCTTGCATCTAGTGTTGCATGAGGGGTGGGGTGGGGGTGGGGGGGGGAAGGGAGGACTATTTTGTATTCATAAGTTAGTAGATAGCTCCCCCCATATCCCCTTCCCCCTCCTCCTCCTCTTCCTTACTCTTCTCCCCCTCCCCCTTCCTCTCTCTCTCTCTCTCTCTCTCTCTCTCTCTCTCTCTCATTTATCCTTGTCTCCGTTATCTCACCTTCTTACTTCTCCTTCGCTCTCTTATCCTTCTATTCTCTCTTATTCTACTCTCCTTCTCCTCTTCCTCCTCCTATGCTTTATTCCTTTATTTATCTCTTTTCTCCCCTTAATTTCACCTCCCCACTTCTTCACTTTTATCCTTCTATCATATTCTTCTCCTTTTCCTATTCCTTCCTTCTCCTATTCCTTCATTTATCTTTTCTCTCCCTTATTCTTATCTCCATTACTACTTATTTCATCCTTTATTTTGCCCTCTATTTCTACCCTTTCCTTCTCTCCCCTTTTCTTTATCTGTCTCATCTTCGTCAATCTATTCTCCTCCTTCTCCTTCCCTTTCCTCTACTTATCTCCGTTTACTCTCCTCCATTACTACTTCTTCCATCCTTTATCTTCCTCGTATTCTAGTCTACCTATTCCTCCTTTCTTTCCTCCTCTCATTTACTCATTTTTACTTCTCCCCTTTCTTAACTCTCCTCTCCTTCCCTACTCCCATTCTTTCCTCCTTATCCTCTCTTCCTCCTTCTATTCTTTACTCCTTTATTTCCTCAACTCTCTTCCCTTACTTCACTACTCTCCCCGTCACTATTCCTTCCATCCTTTCTATTCGTATTCCGTGGTTAGTGAGGTTAAATTAGGTTAGGTTTACAGGAGCTACCTCGCATAAGCCTACTGGCCTCTTGCAGACTCCTTATGTTCTAATGATCTTATACTCCCCTTCCCATTCTCTCCCCTTCTCTCTTTCTCCCTTTTTCTTTCCCCTCTCTTGTTCTCTCATTCTCCCCTTCCCCCCTATCGTTTATTCTTCCTATCCCTTCTCTCTTATTCTTCTCTCTCCCTCTCTCCTCTTTCCTAACTCTTATGTTTTCTCTCATCCTCCCCTTCTCCTATCTTTTATTCTTCCTATTCCATCTCTCTTATTCTCATGTTTTCTCTTATTCCCCTCTCTTTCTCACCCCTTCTCTCCTCCCCAATCCCTTACTCTCCCTAACCCCTCCCCCTTACTCTTTTGATCTCTCCCCTTTCACTCCCTCTTCTCTCCGTCTTACTTTTTTCTCTCCTCTCTCACTCTCTCTCTCTCCCTTACTCTTCCTCCAAGCGCAGCACCAGTAGTATTTGAAGCTAAATTTATATGATGTTTACTCATAGCCTCACCACAAGCATTTTCTCTCTCTCTCTCTCTCTCTCTCTCTCTCTCTCTCTCTCTCTCTCTCTCTCTCTCTCTCTCTGTGTGTGTGTGTGTGTGTACGAGACAGAAGGATTCAAAGAAGGAAGAGAGAGAGAAAGAATAAACGATAGAAAGAGAGGGGGACATTAAGATTTGGATCGTTCTGTTTCCAAGGAGTTTTGATAAGAGGTTCCGAGCGTCTTTTGCTTTACTTATCTTCTTTACTATTACTGAGAAAAAAGCTTAATATGGATGAGTTTGTACGTTAGGGATTTTATTATTTTTTAGTCTTTATATTTGTTTACTATTACTGAGAAAAAAGCTTAATATGGATGAGTTTGTACGTTAGGGATTTTATTGTTTTTTATTGTCTTTATTTATTTGTTTGTTATTTTGAATGTGTGTTTTGTATGTCAAGGATTATTTTGTAGCGTGAAGTGACTGGTTAGCCTCTCTCTCTCTCTCTCTCTCTCTCTCTCTCTCTCGTGGAAAAGTTATGGGCAGAAATAGCTGGAAAGGAGTTCGTGTGTGTGTGTGTGTGTGTGTGTGTAGTTTCTTAGTAATAATAATAATAATAATAATAATAATAATAATAATAATAATAATAATAATAATGTGGTTGTGTTAAGGGTCCTTCTTCTTCTTATTATTATTCTTATTATTATTCGTGGTTTGATTATCATGTTTTTACTGTTATCAATCTTGTAAGTTACCAAGGGAACAGGAGGAGGAAGAAGAAGAAGAAGAAGAAGAAGAAGAAGAAGAAGAGGAGGAAGAAGAGATAATTATTAGGTCATTCGTCTCGTCACTATGCTGCAACTTTCCCTTCATCTTATCAGAGAGAGAGAGAGAGAGAGAGAGAGAGAGAGAGAGATGCACCATGACGGGGGACTTAAACACGCATAACAAATTAGTGTTGAGACTTGAGGACGTGAGGGATATGGAGGAGGAGGAGGAGGAAGAGGAGTTAGGCCTTTGCATTACAATATTGCAACTGTCTGGTCCACCTTCTACTCTTCCTCCGTTCCCTCCCTCTCTCCTTCCTTTCATCTCTCCTCCTTCTCCTCCTCCTCCTTTCATTTACCTCTTTGCTCCCTGCCCTTTCCTCTCCTCCCTCTTCTCTTCTTTCCTCTCTCGTTCCTCCTTTTGTTCACTTTTTCTCTCCCTGCGTCCTTTCCTTCCTTCGTTTCTCGTTCCCTTCGCTCTCTTTCCTTTCCTCTTTCCTTCCTTTCCTTCCTACTTTATTAACTTTCCTTGCGTCCTTTCTTTCTTTTTCTCTTTATCTCTTATCTCCTAATCTTCTGCCCTTCCTTTCTCTCCTTCATTCGTTCCTTCTTTCCCCTTTCTTATCCATTCTTTCTATCTATGTATCATTTATCATTAATGTTCCATGCCCTAGTTTATGACCTTTTCTTTCCTCTCTCCATTTTCTTCTATACTCAAGTCTTTTCTTCTCTCTTCCTCTATTCTTGCTGTTACCTTGCCCTCATTTCCCTTCATCTTCATTCTCTCTCTCTCTCTCTCTCTCTCTCTCTCTCTCTGTCTTACCTTGCCCTGCTTTCAATAAATTCCTCTCCTCCTCCTCCTCCTCCTTCCTTCTTTTAATATTTATCTCCATTCTCCTTTAGTTTTATTTATTTATCTTTCTGTTCTCGTTGTTCTTTTCTATTTCTCTCATCGCCTTCTTTTGTTTTCTTTTTTCAATAACTTGTCTCTTGTATTCTTCGTCTTTCACCTTATTTTATTCCTGTCCATCCTTCACTATTTCTTATTCTATCTCTTTATCTATCTGTTTATCTATCTATCTCTACCTGTCTGTCTATCTCGTTCCTGTTTCTCATGTTGGTTTTGTATCATTATTCTAATTTATCATTTTTTTTCATTCCTTCTTTCTAATCTTTCATTCCTATTCTCTTCCACCTACTTCTAATCTCCCCCTTCTATTTCTTCTTCTCTCTACCATTCTCCCCGTCTACACTCCCTTTCCTCTCCTCTCCTTACCCCACACATCCTCCTCCCCATCTTTTTAGCCTTCTTCCTCTCCTCCCTGTCCCTCTCCCATCCTCTCCCTCTCCCCCACGCATTAGCCAGGGCCTCCTCCTTGTCCCTCTCCCATCCTCTCCCTTTCCCCCACGCATTAGCCAGGGCCTCCTTGTCCCTCTCCCATCCTCTCCCTCTCCCCCACGCATTAGCCAGGGCCTCCTCCTCCTCCCCTTCCTCCTCTCCCGTGATTGCCGCCGCAGCCCGCTCGCCAAAAGTGCAGCGTGTTGGCACTCGAAGGAGAGGTGATGGTTGGCAAGCACAAGCAAACACGGACTCAGCATAACCCCCGTCCCTCTCCCTTCCTCTCTTCCCTTCCCCCTTCCTTCCCTTACCTCCCCCTTCCTTGCCCTACCTCCCTTCCCTTACCTCACCCTTCCTTGCCCTTCTTTCCTTCCTCTCCTTCCCTTCCCCTCGTCCCTCTCCCTTCCTCTCTCCCCATTCCTTCGCTTCCAATTCCTTGCCCTTCTTTCTTCCTTCTTCCTTCCCTTACCTCCCTTCCCTTACCTCCCCCTTCCTTGCCCTTCTTTCCTTCCCTTGCCCTACCTCCCTTTCCTTACCTCCCCCTTCCTTGCCCTTCTTTCCTTCCCCCTTCCTTGTCCTACCTCCCTTCCCTTACCTCCCCCTTCCTTGCCCTTCTTTCCTTCCTCCTTCCTTCTTCTCCTTCCCTTACCTCCCTTCCCTTACCTCCCCCTTCCTTGCCCTTCTTTCCTTCCCCCTTCCTTGCCCTTCTCTCCTTCCCCCTTCCTTGTCCTTCCTCCCTTCCCTTACCTCTCTTCCCTTACCTCCCCCTTCCTTGTCCTTCTTTCCCTCCTCCTCCCTCGCCCTACTTCCCTTGCCATACCTCCCTTCCCTTAC
>NC_066561.1:4963293-4993293 GCF_024679095.1 Eriocheir sinensis | reverse complement strand
CCATCACTTTCTCCCCTTCCCCTCCCATCTATAATCACTCCCACCTGCTTCCACCTCACCTCCCCACCTATCTTCTTCCTCCTCTTCCTCCTCCTGTTCCCTCATTCCTTATCAAGCACTCTCCATTTCCCTCTTTATATAAGCTTTTTTTTTTTTTTTCTATACATAGATCTGATGTTTGTAGTTCCTCTGCATATCATTTGTTGTGGGTTTAGTGTTTTCCCAAGATAATCGCTATTTTACAACATAAGAACATATGAACGTAGGAGTCTTCAAGCAGCTCCTTTGAACCTCAGCTCCCGTGTATCTAACCCCACCTAATATCGCTGTCCATGAATTTATCTAATCTATTTTTTTAATGTGACACTTGTATTGGCACTCACCACATGACTGCTATGCCTATTCCACTCATCCACCACTCTGTTAGTAAACCAATTTTTGCCTATGTTCCTGTTGAATCTGAATTTATCCAGTTTAAACCCATTACTACGTGTCCTACCCGGTTCTCTTACCAACAAAGCCTTAGGAATATCCCCCTTATTCTTTTTTTCTCTTATCTTTCTCTTTATTCGTTTTTCTTTTATATCATCAACTTCAAATAGATATTTTTCCTCTGATGTTTGTAGTTTTTCATTTCGTTATTATGGATTCATTGTCAAGAGAATCAATACCTGTCAAAAGCATTCTTCCGTTGTTTTTTTTAATTATTTTCCTCGTTTATTTTACACCATCGACTTCAGAAAGCTTTTTTTTCCTGTCCCTCTGGTGTTTGTAGTCATTTTCTTTTCCCCTTTCGTTGTTATGGAAAGAGAAACATTCCTTCGCTGTTCTAGTTTGCAAAAGTTCTCCGTCGACCTAAGAGAATGTTTGCCCGCCAGTTCAACAACCTCTTCACACAAGCGCCGCTTCCGTTGTCAAGAGATCAATAGTCATCACCAATAGAAAAAAAAGAAAAAAAACTTCCTGCGTTCTTGCTTCAGGGGGTCAAGGAGGGAGGGGGAGGAGGAGGAGGAGGAGGAGGAGGAGGGGAAGGGAAGGGAAGGGATGGGGAAGAGGAGGTGGAGGAAGGGGAAGAGGAGGAGGAGGAGGGGGCATAGTGGGAGGAATGACGGGGTCGGAGAGGAGGAGGGAAGAGAAAGAAGGGGAGGGGTTTGGGGAGAACTGGGGAAGAGGAGGAAGAGGGAGAGGGGGAGTAAAGGAAGGGGAAAAGGAGGAAGAGAGAGAGAGAGAGGGGGAGACGAAGGGAAGGGGAAGGAGGAGGAGAGGGGGAGGAAGGGAAGGGGAGGAGGAGAAAGAGAAGGGAAGACGGAGGAGAAGAGGAGGAACGAAGAGGGAAGGGAGGTAATAAACACAACATAAAAGATTGAGGTGTTAAAAGCATATCCACATAGTAACACGCCTTCCCCCTCCTCCCCATCTTATCACCCCCACCCCCAACCCCTTCCCTTCTCCCCATCATTGCCTTTCCTCCCCACCCCTGCTCTCCTCCCTCCCAAGTAACACCCCTTAGCTCCCCATGTCCGCTTTCTCCCTACCTCCCACTTTTATCTCCCCCTTCCTTCCTTCCTCTTCCTCATTATAATCCCCCCCATCTACTTCCATCCCAACTCCCCATCTCTACCTTTTCCTCTTCTCCCCATCCCTTATCCTCTTGCATCTACTTTCATAATCTCCCCACCTTCACTTCATCCTCCCCTTCATCTCCTTACTGTAATCACCCCCATTCACTTCCTCCCCATCTCCCCACCCCACTCTCCTCAATCCCTCCCTTTCATACACTTCCATTTCCTCATATCTCCCCTCACCACTTCTTTCTCCTCCTTTGCTCCCCTTCCTTCTCACCCTCTCCCATTTCCTCCCGTCTCTAGCTTCCTCCCCTTCCTTCCCAACTTCCTCCCCTGTCAAGTTCCCCTGTCTCCCTGTGTAGGCAAAACTAGGTCAAAACCACGGTATACCGTTATCACAGAAAATGCAGATAAAGAAGATAAGGGAAGGAAAATGATGGAGAGGAGGGAGGAAGAAGGAAAGAGGGAGAGAGAGGCAGTGGAAGGGAAGGAGGGAGAGAGGGTTGAAGAAGGGATGAAGGGAAGAAAAATAAGGGCAGATAAAGGAAGGAAAATAATGGAGAGGAGGAAGAGTATGGGAGAGATGTAAAGAAGGGAAGGACATGAGGGAGAGAGGGTTAAAGAAAGGATGAAGGGGAGAAGGATAGGGGAAGGAGTGCCGATAAAGGATATGACAAGAAAAATGAGCGTAAAGGGGAAGGAAGGAGAGGGAGAGAGGGTTACAGAAGGGGTGAGAGAGAGAGCTTGGGGAAGGTCAGGCAGGAGAGTGAGACATAAATATATAAGGAGGGAGAGAGGAGGGAGCAGAGGACGTTTTTAAAGAGAGAGAGAGAGATGGATGAGAAAAAATAGATAATGAGAGAGATGATAAAGAGGAGGGAAGGAGAGTAAAGAAGCCAGAAGAGAGAGAGAGAGAGAGAGAGAGAGAGAGAGAGAGAGAAGAGGGGGGCGGGGGGTTGTTCAATGGAAACTTCCACGACGAACTCTGTGACTCGGGGCCGCGCAGTGTTGCCACGTCTCCATGATAAACAAACCCGCGTGTCTCTCTCTCTCTCTCTCTCTCTCTCTCTCTCTCTCTCTCTCTCTCTCTCTCAGGGTTACCGTTGTGTTTCTTTTTCTTCATTTCTATTTACATTTTCATCATCGTTTCTTCTTGTTCTTCCTTGCTTTATCCTTTATTTCTTCTTCTTCCCCCTTTCTTAATTTTCTTGCATCTTATTTATTTATATTCCTCTTCCCCTCCCTCTTCTTCGTCTCTTCGTCTTCTCCCTTTTATCGAATTTATTGTAATCTTCTAATCTTTCTTTATCTCATTTTTCTCCTTCATACTTCTCTCATATAATAGTTACAGTTTATCCAATTATCTAGCTTTATTACCTTTATTTACCCGTTATTCAGTTATTATTATTACTATTATTATTATTATTATTATTATTATTATTATTATTATTAGTAGTAGTAGTAGTTTTCTTATTATTATTTTTCTTTCTCCAGCGGATGTGAGGGCCCTCTGACGAGCTTCTGTTGGAGTCATTAACTAAAATTACAATAGGTAAGTATACTATATATTTTTTTTCCAATGACGCCACAAACAATTTTCCTGTGGGACTCAAGGTCATTGGGTCAAACGGGCGAGCGGGTAAAAAAAAAAAAAAATCAGTGAGGTTTTCATGATAATTATAAGGGTTGAGAGAAGGGTATGGTCGGATGGAGAGAGAGAGAGAGAGAGAGAGAGAGAGAGAGAGAGAGAGAGAGAGAGAGAGAGAGAGAGTTAAAAAAAATTAGTGGAGTTTTCATGATAATTATAAGGGTTGAGAGAAGGGTATGGTCGGTTTGAGAGAGAGAGAGAGAGAGAGAGAGAGAGAGAGAGAGAGAGAGAGCTAAAAAATTAGTGTTGTTTTCATGATTATTATAAGGGTTGAGAGAAGGGTATGGTCGGATGGAGAGAGAGAGAGAGAGAGAGAGAGAGAGAGAGAGAGAGAGAGAGAGAGAGAGGAAAAAGGAAATGAAAGGAAAAAAATAAACAGGTAACAGAAAGAAAATGAACAAGAAATAAGAACAGAGAGAGAGAGAGAGAGAGAGAGAGAGAGAGAGAGAGAGAGAGAGAGATTAGAAACATTGCCATAGGTCAGAAAACAGGATATCGTGGAGGGTATACAATATTATTCTTTCCCAGTGTCGACACAGACCATTTTCTTTCTCTCGGTGGGCCTAAAGGTCATTGCATCAAACAGGCGAATGGGTCAAAAGTCTGTAGTTTTTACCTTTTCATGCTATAAGAGGAAAAAAGAAAAGTATTGATAGTTGTTTTTCTGCCATTGTGTTTATTTTCACCCAAACTTAGTAATACGAAACTGATCAACAATTGCACTTTACATTTCACGTATCTCACTATATATATACACGATGCTTATATAGTAACATAGGGTTGACTGTTGCATACCATTGCCTGACAGTATGATCGGGGGTTGACAGACAGATATATTGCCATAGCTCATCGTTAGAATATATTAAGCGACTAAAGGAAAGGGGAAAGAAATATGACATTGTAAAAAAAATGGGAAATGGAATAGAGAGGAGGAAAGAAGTGAAAGACATGTACGAAAAAGGAAAGGGAGAAGAGAACTAGGAAAAGACATCTATAAAAAGGGAGAGAAAGGAAAGGGGAAAGAAATAAGACATCTGTAAAAAAATGGGAAATGGAATAGAGACGAGGAAAGAAGTGAAAGACATGTACGAAAAAGGAAAGGGATAAGAGAACTAGGAAAAGACATCTATAAAAAGGGAGAGAAAGGAAAGGGGAAAGAAATAAGACATCTGTAAAAAAATGGGAAATGGAATAGAGAGGAGGAAAGAAGTGAAAGACATGTACGAAAAAGGACAGGGAAAGGGATAAGAGAACCAGGAAAAGACATCTATAAAAAAGGGGAGAGCGTAAAAAATTGGGCTGTAAAAGAAGTGAGATGGGTGTTAGATAGGAAGGAAGAGTAAGGGAGAGGTGTAAAGGGAAGGAAATGAGGGGGAGAGGGTTAAAGAAAGGATGAAGGGGAGAAGGATAGGGGAAATAGTGCCGATAAAGGAGATAAAAAGAAAAATGAGGGTAAAGGAGAGTGATGGGTAATGGGAAGGAAGGAGAGGGGGAGAGGGTCACAGAAGGGTTACAGGGCTCGCTGGGGGTGGATGGACTCAACGACAATTATTTTTCTTCCCCCTCCACTTACTCCTCCTCCACTATCCCTCCTCCCCTTCTCACCATACCCTAAATTAAAAAAAGAAGGGGGTGAGGGGAGATATGAAGTAACGAACCTACGCCATACAGCTATACACACTCCTACATTCTTTCCTTCTTCCCCATCTGTTCCTTCTTCACTAACCCACTTCCCTTCCTTACTACATCCTTGATTAAATAAACAGGAAATACATGGGACTTTGAATCATGCATTTTTCTATACACTTCTGCTGTCTTTCCTTCCTTCTCTCCCAGCTGTATACCTTCTCCATAACGCATTTCCTCTTCTTACCCAATCTTATAAGTGACGTCTTTAAGTAGGCTAGGTTAGGTTAGGTTAGGGTTGTATTGAAGTAGGCTAGGCTAGGTTAGTTTAAGTAGGCTAGGATAGGTTCGGTTAGGGTTGTCTTGAAGTAGGCTAGGCTAGGTTAGGTTAGGGTTGTCTTGAAGTAGGCTAGGTTAGGTTAGTTTAAGTTGGCTAGGCTAGGTTAGGTTAGGGTTGTCTAGAAGTAGGCTAGGCTAGGTTAGGTTAAGGTTGTCTTGAAGTAGGCTAGGCTAGGTTAGGGTTGTCTAGAAGTAGGCTAGGCTAGGTTAGGTTAGGGTTGTCTTGAAGTAGGCTAGGTTAGGTTAAGATTGTCTTGAAGTAGACTAGGTTAGGTTAGGGTTGTCTTGAAGTAGGTTAGGCTAGGCTAGGTTAGGGTTGTCTTGAAGTAGGCTAGGCTAGGTTAGGTTAGAGTTGTCTTGAAGTAGGCTGGGCTAGGCTAGGTTAGGGTTGTCTTGAAGTAGTCTTGGCTAGGTTAGGTTAGGGTTGTCTTGAAGTAGGCTAGGCTAGGTTTGGTTAGGGTTGTCTTGAAGTAGGCTAGGTTAGGTTAGGGTTGTCTTGAAGTAGGCTAGGATAGGTTCGGTTAGGGTTGTCTTGAAGTAGGTTAGACTAGGTTTGGTTAGGGTTGTCTTGAAGTAGGCTAGGTTAGGTTAGGGTTGTCTTGAAGTAGGCTAGGCTAGGTTAGGGCTGTCTTGAAGTAGGCTAGGCTAGGTTAGGGCTGTCTTGAAGTAGGCTAGGATAGGTTAGGGTTGTCTTGAAGTAGGCTAGGCTAGGTTAGGGTTGTCTTGAAGTAGGCTAGGTTAGGTTAGGGTTGTCTTGAAGTAGGCTAGGCTAGGTTAGGGCTGTCTTGAAGTAGGCTAGGCTAGGTTAGGGCTGTCGAAGTAGGCTAGGATAGGTTAGGGTTGTCTTGAAGTAGGCTAGGCTAGGTTTGGTTAGGGTTGTCTTGAAGTAGGCTAGGCTAGGTTAGGGTTGTCTTGAAGTAGGCTAGGCTAGGTTTGGTTAGGGTTGTCTTGAAGTAGGCTAGGCTAGGTTAGGGTTGTCTTGAAGTAGGCTAGGCTAGGCTAGGTTAGGGTTGTCTTGAAGTAGGCTAGGCTAGGTTTGGTTAGGGTTGTCTTGAAGTAGGCTAGGCTAGGTTAGGGTTGTCTTGAAGTAGGCTAGGCTAGGTTAGGGTTGTCTTGAAGTAGGCTAGGCTAGGTTAGGGTTGTCTTGAAGTAGGCTAGGTTAGGTTAGGGTTGTCTTGAAGTAGGCTAGGTTAGGTTAGGGTTGTCTTGAAGTAGGTTAGGCTAGGTTAGGTTAGGGTTGTCTTGAAGTAGGCTAGGCTAGGTTAGGGTTGTCTTGAAGTAGGCTAGGCTAGGTTAGGGTTGTCTTGAAGTAGGTTAGGCTAGGTTAGGGTTGTCTTGAAGTAGGTTAGGCTAGGTTAGGTTAGGGTTGTCTTGAAGTAGGTTAGACTAGGTTTAGTTAGGGTTGTCTTGAAGTAGGCTAGGTTAGGTTAGGGTTGTCTTGAAGTAGGCTAGGCTAGGTTAGGGCTGTCTTGAAGTAGGCTAGGATAGGTTCGGTTAGGGTTGTCTTGAAGTAGACTAGGCTAGGTTAGGGTTGGGTTTGGTATGCATTCTCCTGCCTGATCTCAAGGCTCCTAACTTATTAATACCTACATCTGCGCCATGACAAACCCTTTTAGATATTGGCTGTATTAATAATGGTGCCTGCTGAATAACAAGAGGGTAAGATTTTAATGAATGATACAGGACCATTGCCAAAGCCATTGCCAAAGGGGATTGAGAAAGGGATGATAGAACGATTAGTCTGTCTGTATGCGCTTGAGAATGATTGGTTATTACGTAAAATGAGTGTGTGTGTGTGTGTGTGTGTGTGTGTGTGTGTGTGTGTGTTCCTCCCCCACCTCTGAAGCTATTAATTTCTGTTGCCAACCGCTTCACACACACACACACACATCATTAGAGAGGAAGGTCAAGAGTGGTTTAATACGCATAATAAGTGTTCTGCGTTGTGTGTGTTTGTGTGTGTGTGTGTTTGTGTGTGTGTGTTGCAATCGTAATGTTTTTCTTGGGTTACGAAGATTTCCTCTGAAGCAACTCTCTCTCTCTCTCTCTCTCTCTCTCTCTCTCTCTCTCTCTCTCTCTCTCTCTCTCTCTCTCTCTCTCTCCTTGAAATTCAGCATAAATGAAACAATCACGAAATCTGAAAAAAAACTCAATAGTAAAAACACAACACAGGCGACAGTATAAAAAAAAGGAAATAAAAAAAAATAGAAATATGAGAAGCATCTCTAAACATCACCAAACCAGTTACCGTACGGGAGAGCGATACACGAAAATAACCTGTATTACAACTTTTTACTCGGGAAATTGAGAGCATGCAGTTTCTCTCTCTCTCTCTCTCTCTCTCTCTCTCTCTCTCTCTCTGGGGAAGTGGAGGGAAGTTTAGACTGCATTTTCTCACTTGAGCAACCCAGAATGTTTTTATTTTTATTTATCTAGTTAAGTTATTTATTTGTTTGCATTCTAACACAGAGAGAGAGAGAGAGAGAGAGAGAGAGAGAGAGAGAGAGAGAGAGAGAGAGGGGGGGGGGAAGAGTTGGTTTATGATGTCTTAATGGAGCTTAGGCGGAACGAACATATTTATTTAACGTTTTAATTGGAGAATAGAAAAGGGGAGGAGAGGCAGAAGGGAAGGTTTGGTGTTTCTGCTGAGTTGCTTTTCATTCTACTTAATTGTCATATTGTGGTCATTATATTTGCCTTCTACTCATTATCTCGTGTTCATTATTATTCTTTTCTTATGCTCCTTCTTATTATCTTGTGACACTAATTAGTCGTTTCGTTTGCTTCTTCTTTTACTTATAATCTTGTGCTCGTTCTTATCAGTTTCTTTATATTCCTTCTATTCTCTTGTGGTCAGTGTTTTTGGTTTGTTTATGCTCCTTCTCCTATTCATTATCTCGTGGTCATTCGTATTCGTTGATTTATTCTTCTATTCATTATCTTTTGTTCATTATTACTAGTTCATTTATTATCCTTCTATTCATTCTCTTGTGATCAGTATTTATATTAGTTTCTCTATGCTCCTTCTCATCTTACTCATGATCATGTGATCGTTATTTTTAGCTTATTTTCGTACTTGCTTACATATCTTGCTCATCATAATTATCTCTACTTGTTCGTTTATGTCATATTGTCCATAATCTTATTTTAATTCTTATCATATTTACGTATAGCCTATTCTTTTACCTTCTTTACCGTCTCACTAAATTTACTTTTTATGCACTATTTCTATATTCATTGGCTAGTTTACTTTGATGTATTTATATGTATTTGTGAGTATATTTCTTTATCATACACCCAAGTATATACACCTTTAATCCACCTTTTTAACAAATATATATGATTCGAGATTATTATCCTTCCCCTGTTAATTATATGGCAAAGTACCTACACACACCTTATTCTGTCCACTTTTAGGGGGCTTCGTGGTGCAGTGGTTAGCACACTCGGCTCACAACCGAGTGGAAAAATTTGGGCGGCTTTTCCGATACCCTACGCCCCTGTCCACCCAGCAGTGAATGGGTACCAGGTATTAATCGGGGGTTGTGTCCCTTCTCCTATAATTCCTTCCCCTTGTCTCTCTCCGGCATATGACCACAGATGTTGCGCCGACTAAACGAAACTTTTCAGTCCACTTTTAACAAACAGTATTCCAGATTCACTTGTATAGACAGATTATACAATACAGAATTTCCTCAGTCCACAATCGCACCACACCACCTCACCCTTACACCATTTCCTCCGTGCCTGTACATTAAGAAAGACACTAAACCAGGAAAACTTTGCAGGTGTTGGCGGTCACCTGGGGCTGGGACGACCGAGGGAAGGCCAGGTGTGACTCTTATTGTGGGCAGCGGCAGTTCGTGTCTTTGGTAATACATGAGGTGTGTTGCGTACGTTGTGTTCGTGTCCTTGGTAATACATGAGGTAAGTGTGTTGCTGTTAATGTTGTGTGGTTTTGTTTTGTTTTGATTTCGCAGGGTTTTGATTTCACAGGGTTTTGATTTCACAGGGTTTTTATTTCACAGGGTTTTCATGCAAGAAACATTTTTAAAGAGGAGAACCTTGCATCACTCATTTATTTTCTCTCGTTTACCAATAAATAAAACAACGAAAATGATCACCTACATTTTTTATTAGCAACCATACAGGAAAATACATATCCATTGTTTGGGAATGTCAAGTACTAGAAAGTGATTTTTGTCAGCCCCTCAGTTGTCAGGGCAAAATGGTATAAATTATAGTAATTCTGGTTATTTTCCAGATCATACACCGACCACCTGGATGAAGACAACCCCTGCACAGAGAACACAGGAAGGTAGATGCAGAGGAACCACAAAGAACGCAGGAAAGTAGACGATGAAGATGGAATGTCCAAGGCCTCAACACCTGCGAGAGAACAGCAGCGGAACAATGAGGATGCTGGACAGTAGATGATGAAGAACAAATAACGGAAAATAGACGAAGATGGAACGTCCAAGGCCTTGACACCTGCGAGAGAATGAGGATGCTGAAAAATAGATGATGAAGAAGCACAGAATGAATGCAGGAAGGTAGATGATGATGAACAAGAACATCGGAAAATAGATGAAGATGGAATGTCGGAGGCCTCAACACCTGGGAGAGAACGGCAGCAGAACAATGAGGATGCTGGAAAGTAGATGATGAAGAAGCAGAGAATGAATGCAGGAAGGTAGATGATGATGAACAAACAGCGTCGGAGAATAGATGAAGATGGAATGTCTGAGGCTTCAACACCTGCAAGAGAACAGGGTCAGTATTCTCAGACTCATCCGCCTCTCAGAGCAACTATTTTCAAAGACCAAAAAGGAGATTAAGCAGCAGTAGTTGTAGAAGTTTGCATAAGTGGTGAAGGACAAAGAAGATAGGAAGAGGAGAAGGAGGGGCATAGTAGTAGATGTTTGCATTAGAGGTGAAGGATAAAGAAGATAGGAAGAGAAGGAGACGCAACAGTAGTAGATTAAGCGAAGTCTGATGAGTGTTTTCTTACTTTCATGGCACAGAAGAATGATCAAACTACCATTAGGGCCACAAAACTACCCCTGGAAACGCCTACAACCCTAACGAAAGCCTTGTCAATTGTGTGTGTGCTTAGGTGCTGAAACATTTGAGAATGGAAATATGACCCCAGCATCATTAAGCGAAGTCTGATGAGTGTTTTCTTTCTTTCATGGCACAGAAGAATGATCAAACTACCATCATGGCCATAAAACTACCCCTGGAAAAGCCTACAACCCTGATGAAAGCCTTGTCAAATGTGTGTGCGCTTAGGCACCGAAACGTTTGAGAATGAAAATATGACCCCAGCATCAGAAAGCGAGGTCTTGGCGTGCAGCGGGCCAGCAAGGTTACCAGGGCACAGGATCCACTTGACCTGCATGACGAGGTGAGAGAATTAGTTTGTGGTGTTCCGTCGTATTAATTTTGTTTGCCAGTTTGCTCGCCAGTCCAATTTGCTCTTGGGAAAAACTAGTCTGGAAAATTAGAGATATGAGCAGTGATGGGATTCAAATTTTTTAAGAACAGGTTCTCCAAAATAAGTTATAAGTAAAAGGTGTTCATGGGGAAAAATTGAGAACCCCTGATTTAAGCTCACAGTAACAGCCGGTTCTCGGGATTAAAGAAATTCCAGGAACAGATTCTTGCAAACCGGTGCGAACCAGCTGAATCCCATCACTGGATACGAGTCATAAAACTAGCCATTGCCAAAATTAAAGATTCGAGGAAAAGTTGGAGATTAAATTACAGTAACTACCTGTTGCTTAAAATAGAGATTAACACAGCTGCTCCTCATCAGTAGGGTGGAGCAATTTTTAGCAAGTTCAGGGGCCCAGTGAAAACTTGCACAAGTGAATTAAGATTGGTGTCTGGTTGCATCCTCTTTTAACCACCCTCTCTCTCTCTCTCTCATTATTTTTTTTCTTTTCGTTGTTAGTCATTATTTCTTCCCCCCCCACTCCTCTCTCTCTCTCTCTCTCTCTCTCTCTCTCTCTCTCTCTCTCTCTCTCTCTCTCTCTCTCTCTCTCTCTCAAGATGCCTCAGCTTAACCTGTTCAATCCAGTGGCATAAAAGAAAACAGGATTGTATCTGTTTTCTGTTGTATGTCACCTTCAGAAAATTGTTGTGAATAATGAATCAGTTAAGGCAGAAGTCCGTTTAATTTGTTTTAGAGAAGGGACATGACGTGGTGCAGAGGTGAGATAAGACTCCATCTCTGTCAAATACTGATCATTAACCCGTCCGCTGTGATTGGCACGGATTTTGTCTTCACTGGTAGCCTGGTAAAATATAGTCCCAGGTCTTTCTCTGCCTCTGTGGTTGATAGTGGAGTGTTTCCCATGTGGTATTGGTATGCTGGATATCCACTCCCAAATGCAGGACTATATATATTTTTCTTCATTGAATTGTAGCAGCCACTTTTTGTTCCATTCCTGTAGCTTGGTGATGTCTTCTTGTAGGAAATTCGCAGTCAAGGGGTTAACACACGATTCACCTGAGAGAAAGGACAGACTTGCCTCCCCTCTGCACCACGTCATGATTACAGCCACACAACACCTGCCTCTCCTCTCCCCCAAATATAATATAACTGACTTAGTATTCACAACAATTTTCTGAAGATGAAAAACCACAGAAAAGCACAACAAGCCTTTCTTTTAGGGTATACTAATTACAATACTATGTCGAGATATGTCGCCAGATTGAAGAGGTTAAAAATCCTTCTCTCTCTCAATCCATATATCCATTTGGGTCAAGATCGGCTTTACTAATCCTCCAATAGCTCATCTTCTACTTTATCAATTGCTCTTCTTTTGTCATATATGCTGGTGTCAAGTATAACATGGCATGCAGTATTTTTTAGAGGGGGACTTGCGGACTTTGCATCACTGTTTGGGTGCCAGACTATCATATCCACCGTCGTATTTACCATGCACTTAACCATAGCAAAAAGACACTAATAATTAAACCTTTCAACGGTAACTATAAATAAATGTACTTCATGGAGTGGAGGAGACACTTTTGGGTCAGAAATCGGAAAACATAGAGGGTAAGAACAACAATTTGGCAACGTTGCGTGGGTGATGGTCTCTGCACTGCTCCTTGGCCTGTTGTTAACTTGTTCTAGCGTGCAGCACATAAACTATATTCCTACCAAAACCCTTTTAGAGCTGTAAGGTACCAGATTATACTGATAAAAATTTATTCATATTTAACCCAATAGCTGCAGGGAACCATATTCTTAAAGGTCCCTCTAAGTGAGAATAATGAGAAAAATCATCACTCACGCAAACCATTTTATAATATGTATCAACGTATTTGTGATCAGTTTATGCATCATCTATTTTTTTGGGGTCTTTATCTTGGTACAAATTTGGCCCGTCGCTGCTAATGGGTTAATAATAATAATGTCAAACTATTAAAGATAAATCTGAATGACACAACTAAGTCGGGCTTGTGATGTAAAGACTGACCCAAGGCAAGTACCTTCTCTTATTAATCCTGAGATGTATTTCCATTATTTGTAAGTAATAAATGGCAGTAAGGAAGAGGAATTGCAAGAATAACTACATTTTTTATACCATCAGTGCTGACTTAGAGGGATACCTTACGTTAATGCAAAGGGAATTCACTGCCCGCTGGTTGATTACAGGCCAATGAGCAGCCCAGACACGCACCATCACCCAAGCAATGATACCAAGTCTGCGAGTCCCTCCGTAAAAAAAATTCTGTGCCAGGTAATGTGACGCCAACTAACCTTCAACCTTCCAGAAATCCATTGCAAAGAGTATAGAGACAAAAAATAACTGAAAATAGCTTTTAAACGTGTGTGGGAACCCACGTGGCTGCAGGCAGAATGGTTGCCCAATGTGATGAAGTGTGGAGACGGGGGTTGAGAAGTGGAAAAACTCTTAGGTTTATGCATATCCACGTCTTTAGTGCCTCTAAGCACCGTTGCCAGATTGTCGTACTCAGGCCACAGTATTTACCGGTTTCTGACGCCTAACTATTGGCAAGAAACATTGGGAATTAACTATTTTAATGATAATTATAAGTGAATCTCCTTATTGGGGTCCACGAGACAGTTTTTGGGTCAGAAGTCAATAAATATAAAAGGCTGAGTAAGACAATCTGGCAACGTTGCCTCTAAGGCTGGTCAGGGGGGGGGGGGGGGCAAAGTTCCCCTGTAGTTGAGAGCCCATTGGATTTTAGCTGTGGTGAGCCGTGGGTCTTGCCCGCCGCAGGGCGCCGTCGGCTACTACACTGCACGTTTCTGAGCAGGTTCCCATACACATTTAATGGCCTTTTTCAGTTATTTCAATTTCTACACACTTTTGTATGTATTGCTGGGAGGTTTAAAGGTTAGTAGAATTCATATTTGACCATAGAAGAGCAGCTCGTTAGTTAAGTAGAAGCGATATTGGTGCATTAATAAAACCATTCCTAAACCAGATGGATAAATGGACTGACATACAAAGATACATGAGAGAAGGGGCCAAATCTATTTCGGATCCAGAGTTTAACAGGTGGAGGAGGAAGGAAACATGGAGGCGATAAGATGAGCGTATTAATGACTCATTTTGCTTTTACTTCTTTAAGGGAACTGAGGTGACTGGTGTGTCATCCTGCTGTATACAGGTCTCATAAGACACCCCACTCACTGCTCAGAGACAAGGTCAGGTCATGCCCCTTTGCCCATCTATCGGCGGCTGACACGGAGGTGTTACTTTTGCTTTCCTGTCAGGATGCATCATTCTTAACCCGGTAGCAGTGACAGGCCAAATTTGTGGCTTTACCGTGTAGCAACGACAGGCCAAATTTGTGCCATGATATAAACCCCTCAAAATAGATGATATGTAAACTGATCACAAATGCTTTGATATATATTATGAAATGGTTTGTGTGAGTGATGATTTTTTCTCATTTTTCTTGTTTAGAAGGACCATTAAGAAACATGATCCCTGCTGCTACCGGGTTAAACCAGCGCCTGCACACACCTGGGCAGCTGACAAGGCCTGTATTACCATATATTAGCAGCCCTTTTGTTGATGTTGCAGTTTGTGGCAATGTGTAAGGCCTCCTTGACTTGTTTTTCTTCCGTGTAGGCCACCTTGCAGGGCACTCTCCAGCACCTTTGCACTGTCCCACTTCAGCAACTTGTCATTCTGGTCAGTGTGGTCCACCTGGGCATTGGTTTGGCAGTGCTGCATTGCATCCACCCTGTGTTCCTTCGTCCTAACATCCAGGTCTGCTGGGCTCACCTGAGTAGCCACACTTATACCTGCTGCATGGCATTTGCTACACAACACTGTCCTCAGTCTTTGCCTTGCTACTTTTCCGTCTGTTCACCCGGACTAACTAGACTATTTGGGAGCCACGTGATGTAAGGCTGTCCCTAGAACCTGTGCCAAGTCTGACTCTGGGACAATCAGGTATTTCCATTGTCTGTTACCTTTCCATGTCTTTCTCTCCCATAGCCAATGTTGCCAGATTCTCGTACTCAGCCGCTCATATTTCCCGACTTCCTACCCCAAAACCGTCTTCTGGGGTCCAATAACAAAACCCATTTATAGTTATCGTTAAAAGAGTTAGATCCTGATGTTTCTTGGCAATAGTTAGGCGTCAGAAACCGGTAAATTCTATGCTCTGAGTACGATAACCTGGCAACGGTGCCTATAGCTGCCTTTGCCCTCTCTTGTAACTCACCCAGAGGACCCTTAGAGCACCCCAGTATGGAGAAGGTGTCCTCGATGTGATACTTCCCCCACTCATGAATCTGTCACTGGGGATACATAGACTGTGTAAGTGGAACCTGATCACCACATGCCTTCTGGTTCTGAAATTGTGGGTGCTGAGGTAGTGGATATAATCGGCCGTGTTGGTTGGTTTTCCGAGCACTGTACAGGAGGCAGTGTTTCCTGGTCCTGTGGTGAGTGTCAGGCAATTGGTGCTGGCCACTGGTTTCCTTCTCTACTGTATACTGGATTTTCTAGTGCACTCTGTTCAATCCCTCCTTTAGCGTCATTATATCCGTTCTGTTGTTGGTGATGACGAGCACATGGCGTATGTATCAGAACCGCCTCATTGTGCTAGTTAACAGCCACACACCTTTTGGTTCTGAAATTGTGGGTGCTGAGGTAGTGGATATAATCGGCCGTGTTGGTTTTTTTTTCTGAGCACTTCGCAGGAGGCAGTGTTTCCTGGTCCTGTGGTGAGTGTCATTATGCTGGCCACTGGTATCCTCCCCAACTATGTACTGGATCTTTTGGATGCACTCAGTTCAGTCCAGTATTGCCAAATTACCATATTCATCGCATTGCATTTTCGTAGTGTCTGACCAATAACAAATGCAAAAACAAACTTCAATAAACAGGAGTTTTAACGCTAACTTCAATTTTCTATCATTATTTGTGTAGGTACGAGAGTTTGAGGCTTAAAAGTAATAGAGGTACGAGAGTTTGAGGCTTAAAAGTAATAGAGGTACGAGAGTTTGAGGCTTAAAAGTAATAGAGGTACGAGAGTTTGAGGCTTAAAAGTAATAGAGAGGATGTGGTGAATATGATAATCTGGCAATGCTGGTTCAGTCTCTCCTTTAGCCTCACAGTGTTTTGTCAGAGTTGGTCATCACGTCGTCCACATATCAGATCCACTTTGTTGTTCTCGTTAACAGTCACGAGTAGTGTTCACCCCCCAGGACTCCCATGAACAGGGAAGCCATCACTGCACCTTGGTGACCCCATACCGAGGCCCCCATGCCGTCTTTTTCACTTTTAACAAGGAGTATTGCCAGCATGAGGGCCTCAGTATGGGGTCACCAAAGTGCAGTGATGGCTTCCCTGTTCATGGAAGTCCTGGGGAGTGAGCACTTCTCGTTTTCGTTAACAACAAAGTGGGTCATATGTGGACGACATGCTGACCATCACCGACAACAAGACAGACTGTGAGGCTAAAGGAGAGACTAAACCGAGTACATCCAAAAGATCCAGTACACAGTGGGGGAGGAAACCAGTGGCCAGCACCAATTGCCTGACACTCACCACAGGACCAGGAAACACTGCCTCCTGTAAAGTGCTCAGACAACCAACCAACACGGCCAATTATATCCACTACCTCAGCACCCACAATTTCAGAACCAGAAGGCGTGTGGTGATCAGGTTCCACTTACACAGTCTATGTATCCCCAGTGACAGATTCATGAGTGGGGGAAGTATCACATTGAGGACACCTTCTCCATACTGGGGTGCCCTAAGGGTCCTCTGGGTGAGTTACAAGAGAGGGCAAAGGCAGCCATGGAGAAGAAAGACACAGGAAGGAAAAAGACGCGGTGGAAATGCCACAGTGATCGTACCTGAGTCGGACTTGGCGCAGTCTCCAGAGAAAGCCTTGCATCACATGGCTACTAAATAGTTGATGTGGGGGACAACAAGTTAGTAAACCAGTGCACAAAAGTGTGGGACAAAGAATAAGGACAGTGTTGTGTACCAAAATCCCTGCAGCGGGTGTGAACACAGCTATTTTGGTGAGGGCAGCAGGTGCCTGGATGCTGGGCTTAAGGAATGCAGGGCAGACCCAAGACACCACCACCAAGGCAGTGCCCTGGTGGAAAAAGTTGACCGCAATGACCACCTGCTGAAGTGTCTTGTCAACTGCGAAGGTGCTGGAGAGTGGCTTGCACTGAAACGAGAGAAGTCATAGAGGCCTTATACATCCCATTGCCACAAACCACATCATCAACAAGAGGGCTGGAGATACATGGACATGGTGACTACCGACCGAGGTGTGTGCAGCCGTTGGCGTGAGTGACATGGCTGGGAAGCAGAACGAAAGTAACACCTCCCTGTCAGCTGCTGGGAGATGGGGAAAGGGCCACGACCTTGCCTTTACACAGCGAGCAGGGTGTCTCGTGACCCATATGTAGCAGGATGAGACCTGGGTCACCTTTGTTCCCCTGAAGAAGTGAAAGTGAAATTAGTTGTTAATAAACTCGTGTATTTCCTTCCTTCCTTCTTTACCCAACTTGAAAATCTCGTTTGATTTGTTGTGTCACTGTTGCTTCTTTCCAGTGTGTTGCCGTGTGGGATCCATGACGTGCTGCAACCCTCCAACAAGCTTCCGGAGCTGTCCGTCTGATGGAGAGAAGGGAAGATTTTGTCAACTCTGAAATTAATGTTTCATTGCTTATCAAATGAAAGGAATGAAATGGGTTTAGATTACTTGTTTGAATACTTACTTGTTTGGTGTTCATGTTTTTATCTGCCCCAAAATTAAGTGAGTAAATTTGATTGTGGCTGTGCTGTGTGAGTACTAATTTAAAGTTGAATGTTGTCTCACACAGCTTGATACTTCTGGTTTATGTATTGACATTGTAGGTTGCTACACTGAATAAGCTGTGGACTGTTTATTATTATATGTCTGGAAAACTTGAGATACACTTAAGGAACCTCCAGTTTGTTGGAAAACTTGAGATACACTTAAGGAACCTCCAGTTTGTTGGAAAACTTGAGATACACTTAAGGAACCTCCAGTTTGTTGGAAAACTTGAGATACACTTAAGGAACCTCCAGTTTGTTTCTCTAAAAACAAATGGTTTCTCTAAAAACAAATGCTGACAGTATTTCTCCGGAGACTCTTAGAAGTATTATTGACTTAGTATAGTTTTCACGGCCTACAATAATTTGATTTTCAGCATTTTTTGTTGCATATATGTGTCTATGAAAATAGTATATAGTTTTCGAGGCCTACAATGATTTAATTTTCAGCATTTTTGTTGCATATTTATGTTTATGAAAATAGTAATTAATGAAGTATATATAAGATAACTAAAACATGTTCAATGCTATAGACTGCTGAATGGCTTAATTGTATTTACATATTTTTATTGTTTACTGAAGTGGGTACCTTTAACAGAACAATTAAATTAGAAAGTTTTCCCGCCCTTTTATATCCCCAAGTCTCAAATATTAGTTTGAAGCATCTGGTTCACTTATCAGTCATGCACTGAGGGACCACGTTGCCTCGCCTGCCCAACAACGCCAGCGGCCCTCCAGGCAGGGACACGGATATCCACCAGCCCCCTCAGGCCATCCATGAGGTACTTGGGGTGGGAAGGCAGCCCTGGGGTTTGTGTTGAAGGTGGTGGTCAGCTGGAGGGCATGGTGTCACTTATTAGCAAAGGAGTCCATGTCTCGCAGCCACAGAGTGAGCCAGAGAGCACAAGCAACTTGAAGGGCAATCTTTGTCCTTCTGTACAGGTATCACATAGATGCTTAACTGATTTTTGTGATGTACCCTCATAAAATCCTGCAGCAAATTTGGATTAACCCGGCAGCAGCGGGGATCATGTTTCTTAATGGTCCCTCCAAGCGAGAAAAAATCACCCCTCACACAAACCATTTCATAATATATATCAAAGCATTTGTGATCAGATTATGTATCATCTATTTTTGGGGGTTTATATCATGGCACAAATTTGGCCCATAGCTGCTACACGGTAAAGCCACAGATTTGGCCCATCGCTGCTACCAGGTTAAATATAAATAGGTAGATTTTAGAAAATAATACATTACAAACCAGTGGATGAGAACAAGATGACAAAATGAATACAAGACCATGATGGATCTTGTGGGTGTAAGAGGGTTACCTTTTATAAGACATGCTGAGAGGTTTAAAATACCTTGGAGAGGCTTGTAGGATGAGCAGGGAGGCGTGTATGGACAGTGTGCCAACAAGAAAGGAGTGCTGGAGTCTAGCTTGGTGGGGCTCCGCAGGCAGACATCAGGACGGGCCGATCAATACAATCCTCTGAAAAATTGACACTTTTAAGTCAGCACCTCTACATGCCGGGCAGAGACGGACCAAAGAGGGAAGTGAATGAGGCTTGATGTTATGTCTGAGGAACCTGTTGTGTCCCCAGCTTATATAATAGGTCTTTTGATGCTCAGGTAATGAATAATAAGCAATGAAGGGGGGCACAACAGCCTCATCACACCCTGGGTCAAAGTTTCCTCCAAGCAGCTGATTAGTGGCAGATGAGGAAACAATGGAAAAGATTAAAAAAAATGAGATGGAAGGAGAAAGAATAATGCAGGAACAGTGAGAATACAGGAGCATTAGAATAGGTAAAGTGGTGAGGAAGGAACAGAGAATTTTTTTTTTAAAGAGGAGGAGGAACAGTGGAGAGGTGAGGGTCTGAGGAGGAGATGGAGGAGGGGAATTGAAGGTGACCGTGTGTGTGTGCAGAGGGGAGTGATGGGAAGGGTGGTGATGGTGCCTGGAATGAACTAAAAAATTATAGTCACTTCCCCTGAACACCCCTGCCAGCTATAACAACAACAATAATAATAATCTAGTTTTCTATGTAGTGGCATTCCACCCATTCTAACAGATGTAAGGTCATTGCAGACTTGTAAGAATAAAAATGCTGTGTGACTTTACCTTCATGTCCTGAAGGAGCATCTCCACTGCTCGGCCCTGCAGTCCTGCAGCTGGAATGCTGGGGAGGTAAGGTACAGTAAAGTTGGGGGCATACGCTGTAGCACCGCATGGCCTTGGTGCTCATCTCTGTAACATTGTCCCTTGAGCCTGTGGTGGGTGGGAGCCCATTACCCCGGGACACAGGGCCCTTACAGCACCCACCTGAGGTACCCCTTTTCGAAGAGCAACAGCTGGAAGATGAACACAGAACTGCCCGGCCAGGACCGACTGCAGGCAGAGTAGTGTAGTCGCACGCTGACCACTAGACCACGGAGGCGTATGGCATGCTGGGGAGCAGGGAGGCAGGCAAGGGCAAAGAAGAGAATGGCACACAGACATGGACCTCCCCCTCAGATGGCGTGGACCACACCCTACCTCACCCAACCAACTGTGTTCCTCTCCTCCTGTGTGTTCCTCCAGGCATTTTCCACCCTCCCAACCACCCCTCCCCAGGAAAGCAGTTTTGGCAGGAAAGTCATTTTTTTTTGACATCCTGTGGGCGTAATTTTTCTTTTTTTATTCTATTTTTTATTTTTTTTACATTTTAAACACAGACTACCTAATGGGTAAACCATAATAAAATTAAAAATTTTTTTTTTTTTTTTTTTTTTTTTTTTTACATGCTCAAAAAAATTCTTATTCACGGAAAACTATTCAAAGTAAAGGAATATCCTTTATATGAGATTTAAATGACACCCAAAGGAACAATACTACATATTATCATTTGTATATCGCAAATAATAAGTGCACAAAACAAAATCAATTCAAGCGGTAATTTTTTTCTGTAAAAACTACCGAAAAAAAAAAATCACAGATCCTACAAACTTCGACATTAACGAATCTCAATATGCAGTTTTGTAGATAATTCTTTTCTGAGTGTCATGCTGCAAAAAAAAATAAAAATCGTCCCAATACAAGTCGAGATATACAATTCTTTACATTAAAATTTTCATTTTGAGAAAAACGCACTTTTATGTTTAGGTGACAATGTACGGCACAGAGATGTTTTCTAGCACAACACAACTATGTCTCGTTCCTTATCTTACTCCTCTGATAATGTTCAAGAGGTCAGATTTCCAAGGAAGCTCTTTCAGGTCATCTCAGGTCACTTCTACGGGGAGGGTGTGCTCACAATTGATTTTCCTCGAAGTAGATTTAGGCACCTGGTCCCCTTTTGTCTCTTATAATACATGTAGGAATGCACAATGTATTCTAAAAGACAAAATATTACTCCCTCAGAGGGGAGGGTATCATTGGGCGCCACCCAACTCATTCATTGTTGCCAGGTTTATGCATCAAAGCCACCTGCCTGATAATCTGCAGACTCGCGGCTTTTTCTTTCATTTCTCTTCTTTTTTGGTTGGTGTGGAGAAATCCTGGTTTTATCCATTTGTTTTCTTGTTATTGTTGCCTCAGGAGTTGAAGGGAAGCCTATATAAGCAATGTATCTATTTGCCTCATATTCGAAGTTGTGCTCAAGTATTATGAGCTGAGACATAAATCTTACCCTTTTTAGGCCAGCAAACTTTGCTTTATTTTGATGCAGCCACAGCTTTCCGCTTCTCCATAGTGTCTGAAAATCCACTGGAAGACGGTATAAGCAGGCCAAGGAGAAATGCACGTGAGAGGGCAGAGCGTGTGTACCCTCCCGCGCCACAAAATCAATACTCTGCCTCCCCGCTACTCACTCACTCTTCTCGCGTGGAGATGTGGAGAGACTATCATTCAGTACCATAATTACATATAACCACGAAAAAAATCGGAAAAAGAGGATGCAAATAGAAGATGCACAAAGAGAAGTGACAATATATATGCTTAAATCCCCCGTGCGTAGGGTAGTAGGTATTTAATTAAAGGCCACCATGACGCTCTAACGCTTGGCAGTGCGGCGCAGTACCTCCGCATGAGCCGCGCAAGTTCATGTGGAAATTTTCAAAAAAATGATTTTTTCAACCGTAAAAATTACTTTCCACCTTAACTTGCTCAAGCGATGAACTGTGGGTGTCCCTTTGGCCTCCTCCACTCAGGATGATCTCTAACAGAAAGAACCTGGAGAGCAGGATTGACTTCAGGGTAGCGTGCCACATGCCCGCATTGCCAGAGTTGGCACTGGTGGACTATGCGGGCAATAGGCCTCGAATCACTCATTAAGTAACCACTGGTTTGACACAGTCGTTCCAGCAATATCCCATGATTCTGTGCAGATACTTATTTCCAAGGGCATCAATTCACCTCTTCAGGTCTCTATTCAGTGTCCATGAGTCATGGTCATAGAGTAAGACACGGAGAACAAGCGACTTGAAGGTCCGGTTCTTTGTCCTGCGCAGATATCGACAATGCCATATACTAGTGCTGAGCCAGTCCATAACACTGGGCCAAGCTAAGCCGCCATAAGACTTTTGACAGGATCGCGCATGAACAGCTTGTACTGTTTCATCCAGTAAGCCTTCAAACACCTGCACCTTGGTCTTGGCCCAGGAGATGGCACCAAAACAACAACTCGCCAGAAGAGATACGGCCATCATGGTGTTTCATGGCAAACCCTTCACAACAATTACATTTTTTTTTTTTTTTACATCTCTGCCTATTGCGCCAGTGGACTTTCTTCATGGGCCAGATGGTCGGCCCGAGCCCGTCGTGGCGCAGGCAATTTTTTATAGTGGCGCCAGTTATGCTTGGCTCATGCTGCCCCCCGGAACTCATTCTTGATTCACTGGACGGTTTCTTCTCGAGTCCGGGTTGATGGGTGGTCTCCTGGACAGCATGTGGGTAGTCTTAGGCCACTCGGCAGCGACTGAAAAATCCCAGGTGGTAGCGTGGAGATTCAAACCGACGTTGTCCATGGCGCAGTGAATGTGAGCCCAGCACGCTAACCACTCAGCCACTGCCTACCCATATAATACTGTATGGCCCCCAGCCCCTACCAGCAACAGAGCATGACAATAGCAATCAATAGAGTACAATAACATAATCAGACCTCTTTTGAAATCTGACCCTGGCAACTTACAATACTACGACTGGCAGGTAGATGTAACTTGGCTAGAACCGAGAGATATTTCCAAAAACCTGAATCCAATCTTTAAGTTGTGGTGATGCTTCCTATTCATGGCTTTCAGGGAGTCCCGGCCCACCTTGGCTCCGCACCTGGAAAAAATGTAACTTAATATAGACAGGTGCTTAACAGAAAGAAAAATAATAAAGATTTAACAAAAAACTAAGAAATAAACAAAAAATTAATGGTGAAAAATGCTGAAAGAAAAAAAATATGGTTTGGAAATTTTGAAGGACTATGGAAAATGTTGAAAGTTATGTTTTATTAGCCACAGAAAAGCGAATTCTGGATGGAAGCCCAAAACCGGAAAGAAAATAAACCCAAAGGAAAATTAAGAAAATCCACTGATCAATAAACACTTTTGCTTCATTTTTTTTTCTTACAGAAGAGGAGTCATTTCAAGGACATAAATAGAAGGTAACAAATGTGAAAAATCCCGCTACTCACTGCTCTTAAAAAGGGTTAGAGGAGTGGCCAAAAGATAGGTCAATTTCAGGAGGTTATGCTGGAGGCTGAGGAAATACAGAAGTGTCCCAAACAGCACGAGACTTTGGCAATTACTAAAACTTGTGCTATCTGAATCCTCTCCCTTCAATACATGTAACTAATAGATTGCAGCGCTTAACTTCTGCTTGCATGATTCACTTCCCCATTTTGGTTTGTGATATGCAATTTTTTTTTAGACCTACTCGCCCTGAAAAATAGGTTTCGGTGACCATTTTGTGATGTGTGATTCATTTATGGTGTTATTTATTTCTTATGTCTTTTTATATCTTAATTTTTTATGGTCTCGTGCTCATCAGGAGTCTTCTGTAAGTCCCGCAAGACCCATCACAGCTGTGTCTACTGTTAGGGGAACGGAAAAGTTGGAAAGTTTCGTTTAGTCGGCGCAACATCCGTGGTCATATGCCGGAGAGAGACAGAAGGGGAAGGAATTATAGGAGAAGGGAACAGATCGCAGGAGACGGGACACAACCCCCGATTAATACCTGGTACCCATTCACTGCTGGGTGGACATGGGCGTAGGGTATCGGATTATGGGAACGGACGAAGGAATAAAACATCAATCCACCAAATCACTTTATTGGCTCTCAAGGCATGGGAAGGGTGGGGGGGAGGGTAGGGGAAGGGAGGACCAGGAGGAGAAGGAAGAGGAGGAGGAGGAGGAGGGAGGAAAGAGGAATAGAAAGTGAATAAACTGTGGGATTTCATAAGTAGGAAAATGATAAAGAAGAGAGGAAGGAGGAAGATTACAACATAGCCAAACTCAATATTATAATTATGTATATATATATTTATATATATTTATATTTATATATCCTTTTTACTTTATTTCTGTGGGCCACACACACACGTACTCACGCACACGCGCACACGCACACACACCTGGCGGATGCGGCCTTAGACATTATCAAGGTGTAGGTGAGAGGTGTGTATGGGGTGTTGTGGTGGTGGTGGTGGTGGTGGAGGTAGTGTGGTGGTGGTGGTGTAGTGGTAGTGGTACTGGCGTTGTTGTGGTGGTGGTGGTGGCCCGCACAGTGAAGACAGCGCTAGTCCAGACATCTCACTAACTATTGTAACGTGGATATTTCTCGGGAATGGTCCAGACGGATGAGTCAGTACAATATATGACCGGGATACAAAGAGTTGGCATGAGTAGTAATACTGACCAAACAAGACACAACCAAAGGCGACGGCAACACAGAAGGTAACTCAGGCGAGGTTATGTAATGACTAACACACGCATACATGACTACCATAGAAGTGCCAAAAAACAATTGTTAATGATGATAATATTAATAATAATATCGAAGTTAATAATGATAAACAAGGTAACATAAGCGCGTGACAAAGCAACACAGGCGACGGTACACAGCTGCAGGTCACGAGGTGCCATCAACTAGCAGCAACAGCGTCACACAACGACCAAGACTACCGGGCGGCGGAGGGCGCGGCGACGCCACACCCGCCGCCGCCGCCGCCGCCGGCTGGACCCCGCGATGGTGTCTCCGCCAACGGGGACGCCAGGGTCCCCGAGGCCTGTGATGGCTGCGGGGGGGTGTGGGGGGCCGGGAGGGGGCCGGAGGGGCGCCAGTCGCCTACAGAACACCGAGACACCGTACAGCCTAGGGCACTACCACTGCTCTACGGACACACACACACACACATGGGAAGCAACATCTACGCTCGTTGGCCGCGAGACGCGTCAGCCGAGAGACCTGAGTGGCCGGTAGAAGCCTTCTTGGGAGGCTGGATCCAAGAAGGCTCCTGATGAGGAGGAGGCGGCGGGCCAGCCAGGACCCTCGGGGGCGCCTCTCCCGCCCAGCGAAGGGTTGACTCGCTTGCTCTTACAACTTTTTTATTTTTTTGGTTTTCTGTTTTCGTCTTTTTATATACCTTTTGGAGAACTTTTGTAGAGAAAATAAAGCGGAGAGTTGAGGTTCAGACAACACGACCTGACTCGGTTACACAAGCTTGGCGGCGCCGGCCGCGGCAGCAGCGTGAGGCCGGGGCGACGCGCCCTGCGGGGCTTAATTTTGACAACGTGGCGGCGCGGCGCGGGAAGGTTGTGGAACCGAGTGTGACTTGGTGGACAGTTGCTCCAGTACACAGTGTCATTACCACTTATACACATGGTTACTTTTGTTTATATATATATATATTTATATATATTCATTTATATATATATTCCTATATACCTTATCTGGAGACATTTAAAAGAAAATATATATCCATCGTTATCGTCTACTGCTTCATGGGCGTCGGTCGGTGCCTTGCTGTGTCCAAAGGGGCCGTGGGTGCGGCGGTCTGGGGGGGGGCAGGGTGGTGCTGGGGGTGGAGGGGGTGGAGGGGCAGGGGAAGTGGCCGCGAATGCGCTGGCGTGTATGTATGGACCGCACTGGAGGTATGTGTGTGTGTGTTATGTGTGTGTGTGTGTGTGTGTGTGTGTGTGTGTGTGTGTGTGTGTGTGTGTGTGTGTGTGTGAGTGTTTAGGTAGGGATGAGTGGGTGGAGGATGTGGGGTGGAGCAGGAGAACGCTGACGAGGAGTGGGGTGGAGGAAGGGCGGGGAAGGAACATGGGTGAGGAGTCTTGGTATGGGGACGCGGGGAAGGGGAGGGACACGGAGCTGGATTCAGGGTCAGCGTGGGTGGGTGGGGGTTGGAGTCGGGGTTGGGGTGGGTGGGTTGGTGGATGAGGCGGCAGTCAAAACTCCATATCCATAATGTTGCGGCGTCTCAGTGGCCGATGGTCCCTCCCCTCAGTAGTACGGCACAGTGCAGGCCAACCCTCTTCGCCGCAGCAGCCCTTCTCTAGCCCTCTTCAGACTCCAAAGGCCCTCTCAAGCCTCAACCTTTCCTCCCTCCGACGGCCGGGGAAGAGGGAGGGAGGGAGGCAGCGAGAGGGAGACAAGCAAGAAATGGCGGGAGATGGTCTTCGTCAGGTGTAGGGTTGCTGCTGCTGCTGCTGCTTGGGGCTGGTTCGGGAGAGGAGGGAGAGGGAGAGGGAGAGGGCCGAGTGGGGTGTTTACTGGGGGAGGGCCTTGAGGATAGCATGGACTTCCTCCGCCACGGCCATCAACACGAACTCGAACTGAGCCTTTGTGCGCACCATGTGAGGGCGCTGGTCTCGGATGTGCTCCAGTGTGGCCGCGATGTCGATCTCCTTAGCGCCCTTGGCCATGCGGTTGAGGACCATATCGATGAGGCAGTAGGTCCCGGTGCGTCCTATGCCGTCGCTGCCGAGGTTAGTGGGGGGTTAGTGGGTTAGTGGTGATGATGATGTTGTGGTGGGTGAGATGGGGGTAGTGTAGTGAGCGCTATGGAGGTTAGTGGTGAGTTAGAGGTGGTGGGTTAGTGGGGGGTTAGTGGTGATGATGATGATGATGTCTTGGTGGGTTTGATGGAGGTAGTGTATTGAGCTCTATGGTTACTGATGAGGGGGGTTAGTGATCTGGTTAGTGGTGAGTTAGTGGTGGTGGGTTAGATGGTGCATGAGAACAGTTAGTGGTGATGATATAGTGAGCTAGATAAGAACTATATAGATGAGAATGAGATGAAAACTAGGTGAGAAGAGTTAGTGGTGGGTGAATAGTGTTATGACGAGTAAAGAGTAAAGTGTGAAATAGAAGTAAAGTAGGAAACAGAAATAGAGTAGACAGTAAGAAGAAAATAAAGTAGAGTAAGAGGAAACAGAAGTAAGAAAATGTTAAAAAAATAAAGTATAAAAGTAATTAGAGTAAAAAGTGTGAAATAGAAGTAGAGTAAAGTAGGAAACAGAAATAGAGTAGACAGAAAGAAGACAATAGAGTAAGAAAAAAATAGAAATAAGAAAATGTAAAAAAAAATAAAGTAAAAACTAAACAGAGTAAGAAAGAGGTAGCTACGTAATGATCGATGAGTATTTACCATTTACTCATATCATATTCATTCATCTATTCACATCTATCACTTATACTCCATTCCTGTAAAGTTGAGTTAAGTGGTGAATCAATGATGGATGAATAGGTAATGAAAGATGATGAATAAGCATAAAAGGTAGAATGGGTAATGGTGAGTCTCTAATGATGAGTCTCAACTACCCATTATTCCCATGCATACATCGAGTTAGCAAGTTATTGAAGAGTTATGCAAGAGTTGAATTAGCTGTATAAAAGTGGTGAGTTAGTGAGCCATTGGACAGTGAATGTGAATAGTGAAGTAAGTGTTATGCATAAGGTGGGTTAGTGAGTTAGTGAATAGTGAATAAGTGGTTTGTGGTGTGTAAGTAAGTTAGTGGAAGATTGTGTAAGTGGTGCATTAGTGGTGTGTGTGAGTGAGTGAGTAAGTGAATAAGTGAGTTAGTGAATGGGTATGGTAAATCAGAGGTGGGTTAGAGGTATGTGAATAGTGAGTGGGTTATGTTAGTGAGTGAGTGAGTTAGTGAATAGTGAATGGGTTATGTTAGTGAGTGAGTGAGTGAGTTAGTGAATAGTGAATGGGTATGGTGAATTAGACATGAATTAGAGGTATGTGAATAGTGGGATGTTAGTGGTAGATTAGTGGTACATGTGTGAATAGTGAGTGAGTGAATGAGTGAGTTAGTGAATAGTGAATGGGTATAGTGAATCAGAGGTGAAGTAGAGATATGTGAATAGTGGGTTAGTGACTTAGTGGTATACATGTGAATGGTGAGATACGATAATGAGTAAGTATGTATAATTGAATGGTTAACGATGAGTCTATAGCGTGTATGTGTGTATGTGTGTGTGTGTGTGTGTGTGTGTGTGTGTGTGTGTGTGTGTGTGTGTGTTTCCTCCCTCAATGTAGATCAACAACCATAATCTTCACTCGACAAAGGAGTCTCGTTCATGCAACACAAAGGAAAGTTGCATTAGAAGTCTTGCAAGGTTGACAATAAGAACATAATAATAATAATAATAATAATAATAATAATAATAATAATGAGCGTTGACATGGTGGGAAGCGCATGAGTAAAAATAACTTTAATATGAATTGCGGACTTTATTTTCATTATTGTTTTCTTTTTTTTTTGCCCTTGAGCTGTTTACTGTAAAAAAATAGAAGTAAATAAATAAGATAAATAAAGAGGATATAGATTATGTACAGTATTGCCACAAAATAAGGAGGAAAAATACCTCTTCTTTCTTTCCGTGTTGGTAATAACGAAAGAGGTCTAAAAAAATATATATACAATAATGTGTAGCTAAGTAAAATAAATACATATATAATAAAATAAAGAACAAAATACATATAAAAACATAACTAGATATTACTTATACAAACATACATAGAAAAAAATATATAAAGAGAGAAGAAGAAGAAGAAGAAGAAGAAGAAGAAGAAGAAGGAAGATAAGAGAGAAGAAGAAGAAGGAAGATAAGAGAGAGGAAAAGAAGAAGAAGAAGGAGAAGGAAGGTGAAGGAAGGTGAAGGAGAAAGATAAGAGAGAGAGAAGAAGAAGAAGAAGAAGAAGAAGAAGAAGGAAGATAAGAGAAGAAAAAGAAGAAGAAGAAGAAAGATAAAAGAGAGAAGAAGGAGAAGAAGAAGGACGATAAGAGAGAAGAAGGAGAAGAAGAAGAAAGATAAAAGAGAGAAGAAGGAAAAGAAGAAGGAAGATAAGATAAGAGAAGAAGAAAAAGAAGAACAAGAAGAAAGATGAACGAGGAAGAGAGAGGAGGAGGAGGAGGATGAGGAAAAGAAAGAGGAGAAAGCAACAACTGAAAAAGTAAATAAATAGATACATAACAGACAACAAAAGAAAGACGAGGACAAAACAAAACAAACAAACAAAAAAAAAAAAAAAAAAAAAAAATCTTGAAGCACACAGACTCGCCTTTCCAAGAAGAGTCTCAGGAGGGAAGACAAACAAAAACAACAAAATCAAGAAAACAAGAACAACAAAAAATGAAATAAAAAAAACCGATAAAATGAAGCAAAAGGACAAAAAAAGAAACAAAAATGAAATACAAAATAAAACGAAGCAAACAAACGAAACCAACCAACAAACAAACAAGAAAACAACACGAAAACAACAAACAAACAACAAAAACAATACAAGTCAGCTTAGTCCCGAGGCGTAATAATTAAAGGCAAAAGTTACATCAGTGAAACCAAAAGGATGAAGATGAGAAGATCCTTGACGTAAACAGACTTAGAGAGAGAGAAAAAAAAGACTGAAAATAGAAATCGAGTAGGAAAGAACAAGATTTAATTAGTCAAAGGAGAGCGAGCAGGTAAAGAGACAGGTAAGAATTGACTCTCTCTCTCTCTCTCTCTCTCTCTCTCTCTCTCTCTCTCTCTCTCTCTCTCTCTCTCTCTCTCTGTGTACGTATATATATATATCATAGTCTTCGTCCTTTCCATCCATGGCTTTGAATCTATGTACGTGTGTGTGTGTGTGTGTGTGTGTGTGTGTGTGTGTGTGTGTGTGTGTGTGTGTGTTTACCAGTCTGTGTTTGTGAGGCTGTGGTTGGTTGTCATGGTAACGCTTCTCATCTCCCGGCAAAGGGAACCCAGGTGAGGGGACAGCCTGGCATCTTCTTCTCCCTCCCCCCTTACTATAATTGGCTCCCTCCTCCTCCTCCTCCTCTTCCTCCTCTTCTTCTTCTCCTCCTACGTCTCTCTTCTTCTCCTCCTATTTCTCTCTCTTCTTCTCCTACTTCTCTTTCTTCTTCTTCTTCTTCTTCTCCTCCTACGTATCTCCTTCTTCTTCTCCTATTTCTCTCTCTTCTTCTCCTACTTCTCTTTCCTCGTCTTCTTCTTCTTCTTCTTCTTCTCCTC
>NC_066561.1:4948293-4958293 GCF_024679095.1 Eriocheir sinensis | reverse complement strand
CTTCCTTCCTTCCAGCTTCTCCTTTTTCATTGTTCTTCCTCTCTTTGTTTCCTCATATTCCTTCCTATCTTTCTTTTCTTATCTTCTTTCTTTAATATTTTTCCAGCTTCCCTTTCTTACCTACACTTTTTAACTTTTTCTTTGGTTTTCATTTTCTTTAACCGGAGACTTACTTACCTTTCTTAAAACAAACCTCTTTTCTAAGGTCCACATTTTCTTAACCAGAGACCAGAGACTTACTTACTTTCTTAATTAAAACAAAGCTCTTTTCTAAGGTCCACATTTTCTTAACCAGAGACCAGAGACTTACTTACTTTCTTAAAACAAAGCTCTTTTCTAAGGTCCACATTTTCTTAACCAGAGACCAGAGACTTACTTACTTTCTTAAAACAACCTTCTGTAACTTCCTTAATGATATACTTGTGGAAAAATCTATCTTTCTCCTTCTCCTTCTCTTTCTTTCTCCCTTTCTTAAATCATTATCATCATTCTTTCTCTCCCTTGTACTCTCCCTTAATCATTCTCCTTCTTCTCCCTTCTTCCTCTTTCTTTCTCCTTTTCTTAAATCATTATCATCATTCTTTCTCTCCCTTGTACTCTCCCTTAATCATTCTCCTTCTTCTCCCTTCTTCCTCTTTCTTTCTCCTTTTCTTAATCACTGTCATCTTTCTTTCTCTCCCTTATATTCTCCCTTCCTTGATCTTTCTCTCCCTTCTAATCTCCCTCTCTTCATCTTTCTTTCTCTCTCTTATAATCTCCCTTCCTTGATTATTCTCTCTCCTTTTCTTAATCATTATCATCCTTCTTTCTCTCCCTTTACTCTTCATACATATTCTTTAATTATTCTCCCTTCCTCCCTCATTCCCTCTCTTTAATTACTCTCCCTTCCTCCCATATTCTCTCTCTCTCCCTTCCTATTTTCTCATCTTTCCCATCATTCACTCCCTCTTTCTCCCTTATTCTTCCTTACACTCACTCTTCCACTCTTATTAATCTCCCTTCCTCCCTTATTCCTTCATTCTCCCTCCTTTCCTATTTTCTCATCTCTCCCATCAATCACTCCCTCTCTCTCCCTTATTCTTCTTCACCCTTCCACTCCCTTTCCAGACTCTTGGCTTACTCTCCCTTCCTCCCTATTTTCTCATCTTTCCCATCAATCACTGCCTCTCTCTCCCTTACTCTTCTTCATACTTCTACTTCCACTCTAGAATTACTCTCCCTTCCTCTAAATCTCCCTTTAATTAGCCCTCTTCCTATGTCTCCCTTTATTTAATCTTCCTCTCCCTTGTTCTTCCTTACTTCCTTCTTCCACTCTTCATTCTTTACTCTCCCTCTTTATCCTCTGCCTCTTTCACTCTCTCCCTTTTCCTAACCCTTCCTCTCTCCCTTCCTCTCCTTCTTGTCTTCCTCTCATTTCCTCTTCCTCTTTATTCTTTAATCTTTCTTCCTCTCTATCTTTTTATTAGCCCTCTTTCTTTTCCTCCCTTCCTCTCCCTCACCCTTTCTCCCTTTCCCTAATCTCTCTCTTTCTTGCTCTCCCTCAAACTCTTCCATTCCTTATTCTTTACTCTCCCTTCCTTTCAGTATCTCTTTAATCAGCTCCCTCCCTCTTCCTCCCTTACCCTCCCTTGACATCAGAGCCTTGTAGGAAGCAGGAAGTGATGGCCAGGTTCCTCCCTTTACTCTCCCTCCCTCTCCCTCTAAATATCCTTTAATCACATCCTATTCATTCTCCCTCTCTCTCCCTTCCTCCTCTCTCCCTCACCTCAACTCCCTGGTAGCAATAGGAAGTGTCATAATACCTTGTTTTATTCTCCCTTTCTTAGTCATTATCTCTTTCTCTCCCTTCTATTCTCCCTCTCTTAATCTTTTTTTTCTCTCCCTTATATTCTTCCTCCCTTGATTATTGTCTTTCTTTTTTCTCCTTTTCTTAATCATTTTCGTCTTTCTTTCTCTCCCTCTTCTCCCTTCTACTTCTCTTTCTCCCTTTCTTTATCATCGCCATCTTTCTTTCTCTCCCTTTTGCTCTCCCTTAATCATTCTCCTTCTTCTCCTTTCCTTTGCCTTTCACTCTTCCTTCTTCCTCGCCTCCTCCTTTCATTCTTTCTTCCTCTCCTCCTCCTTTCATTCTTTCTTCCTCTCCTCCTCCTTTCATTCTTTCTTCCTCCCTTCTTCTTCTTCTTGTGTTGTTATTTCTTCCCTTTCTCCTTCCTTTCGTCTTTTCCGCTGCTCTTTCTCTCTTCCTTCCACTTTATCTCTTTCATTGTCCTTCCTCTGTTATTTGTTTCACCCTTTCTCTTCATCTCTCTCTCTCTCTCTCTCTCTCTCTCTCTCTCTCTCTCTCTCTCTCTCTCTCTCTCTCTCTCTCTCTCTCTCTCCATCTACCATTCTACCCCTACTTAACTTCAGCAGGCAGAGGGGAAACTAGTAAAAATCATCCCCTATTTAACTTTCTCTTCCTTTTTTTTGCAATTTCCTATTTTACTTTCTCTTCTATTTTTTGTAGTTCGCTATTTTACTCTTTTCCTTTTTTGTAGTTCGAGAAGAAAAAGCAAATCATCTTTTCAAATTCTCCTTCCCTCTCCCTCTCAGTCCCCTGCCCTCTCCCTCTCCCTCTCTCTCTCTCTCTCTCTCTCTCTCTCTCTCTCTCTCTCTCTCTCTCTCTCTCTCTCTCTCTCTCTCTCTCTCCCACACCTTAACTCAAGCAGGATTTTAGTGGAGGAGAGACAAGTGTAGGAGAAATAAGTAATTGCCCATTTCATATAAGCCTCTTTCCCTCTTCCTTGTTCTCTCTTTTCCTTCCTCAAGATCCCTCGCAATCTCCCTCATGTCCTGAACTCGTAGAAATCCATCTCTTTTCTTTTCATGTTCTTTCACCTTTTTCTCCCTTCTTTTTATTCTTTTCTCTCTCTCTCTCTCTCTCTCTCTCTCTCTCTCTCTCTCTCTCTCTCTCTCTCTCTCTCTCTCTCTCTCTCTCTCTCTCTCTCTCTCTCTCTCTCTCTCTCTCTCTCTCTCTCTCTCTCTCTCCTCCTAAACTCCAGCAAGTGAGGAGGAAATGAGTAAAAATCCCTCTCTCTCTTTTCACATTATTTTCCCCTTTCTCTCCTTTTCCCTTCTTCTCCTCATTCTTCTCTATGTCTCTCTCTCTCTTCCTCTTCCTCCTCTCCTTCTGAACTCCAGCAAGTGAGGAGGAAATGAGAAAAAATCCCTCTCTTTTCACATTATTTTCCCCCTTTCTCTTCCTCATTCTTCTCTATGTCTCTCGAACTTCCTCTCTTCCTCCTCTCCCTTTCATCCTTTTCCACTTTCTCTATACCTCTCTCAATCTTCCCCTCGGTCTCTCTCCCTCTCCCTCACACTCCCCTCTCCTTCCTCTCACACCCCTTCCTTCTCCTCGCCTCTCCCCCCTCACCTTCTGATCTGTATATTTTTGTCTTTTTCATATTTTTTTTCTGTACATTTTTGTCATTTTTATATTTCTCTCTCACTTCCTGAACTTAAGCAGATGAAAAAAAAAATATCCCTTCCTTTTTCACATAATCTTTCTCTATACCTCTCTCAATCTTCCTCTCGATCTCTCTCCCTCTCCCTCACACTCCCCTCTCCTTCTCCTCCTCTCCCCCCCTCCCCCTCACCTTCTGAACTCCAGCAGGGCCTTGGTGGATGCGGGGGTGCCGGAATCGGGCCAGGAGAGGAAGTGGAACTGAGTGACGGTCCGAGTCTCACCGGTGCGCACATTCTTCAGGTAGAAAGACCTCACCAAGTAGTCATCACACCAGATATGCTCCGACACCAAGTGGACCTGAGGGGGGAAGTGGAGGTGAGGTGGAGGTGAGGTGGAGGGGGGGTGGAGGAGGGGTGGGGGTGATGGTGGAGTAGGGGTGGGGGTTATGTTGGTGGAGGTGAGGTGGAGGAGGTGGGGGTGATGATGGTGGAGGTGAGGAGGAGGGGTGGGGGTGGGGTGGGTGAGTGGAGGTGGCTGGATGGCGTGGTGGAGTGGATTGACCAATATATCTAATTCCTATCATCCTCTCCACTCCCTTATACCTCCCTTTTTCTCCCACCTCACTCTCCCTCTTTCCCTCTCTCCCTTATAATTCCTATCTTATACCATCCTCTATCTCCCTTCTTATATATCCTTGCTTATATTTGCCTTTCTCCAATCTCCCTTCTTTTATCTCCTTTCTCTCTTACAACTTTTTCTCCCTTATATTTCCTATCTTTCTTATACCATCCTCTATCTTCCCTTCATTCTTATATATTCTTTCTTGCTTATATGTCTTTCCCCCTTTCTTCCTTCTTTATCTCCTATCTCACAACTATTTTCTTCCTCATAACTTCCATCTTCCTTTTTATATCTTCTATCTTTATCCTATATTTACATCTTTTATCTTCCTCTCCTTCTGTCACTCTTCCTATCTCCTCCCTTCACACTCATACTCTCTCTTTTTCTATACACTTCGTACCTCCCTCTCTCCTCCCTCTACACTCACAATTCGTTTTGCCTCCCTCTGTTCCTCTCTTCTCCCTTCCCACGCACCTCATGGATATGGTAGAGCTCACTGCCTTCCTCTCCTTCTGTCAATCTCCCTATCTTCTCCCTTCACACCCACACTCTCCCTTTTATATACACTTCCACCCTCTCCCTCTCTCCTCCCTCTACACCCACCTCCATTACTCTCTTCTCCCTTCCCCACGCACCTCATGGATTTGGTAGAGCTCACTGCCTTCCTCTCCATCTGTTAATCTTCCTATCTCCTCCCTTCACTACCACACTCTCCCTTTTATATACACTTCCTCCCCTCCCTCTACACCCACACTTCGTTTCGCCTCCCTCCGTCCCTCTCTCCTCCCGTCCCACGCACCTCATAGATGTGGTAGAGCTCGCTGCCTTCCTCGGGCCAGTAGCGGTGGCAGAGCGAGTGGCCGTTCTCGGTGAGCCTGGACAGCATCACCACCACCACGCTGCCCTGCTCCCACACCAGCTGCCAGAAGTCAGCTGCCGTGGCTTCCAGCGGGCCCTGGGTGGCGATGTAGGTGGGGTTCCGGGGGTCGTGATCCGTCTGTAGGGGGGGGGAGGGGAATTGTGATGAGAAGCAGGGTATGTAACAGGCTTGGGTCCAAGTACATGTAATGGTACTCGTCCTCAAATACAAAACATCATGTACTTGTGTCCGTACTCGGGCGCCAAGTACTCGACATTTTTACGAGTACTTTTGAGTACAACCAACAAATGCAAATGTGGGGCAACTGTGGTGTTAGACGACCTGCCTGGGTGGCGGTGAGGCCAGGGTGAGGGATTAACAAAGGTGTGGCCTAAGCTTAGGAGGCCTTGGGTAGGCCAGGTGACTTGGACCCTGGGGTGAGGTGACACTGAAGTCATGTGAGGTGACTCAGGACAAAGAGGGCTGGGCAGTTCGCCAATTCTCAAAAGCAAAAAAGCAGAAAAATTCATAAGATTAAATCAGTAAAAAATACTTGTACTTGTATTCGAGTACAATACAAAATTACTCGTACTTGGACTCGAGTTCAGCTGCAAAACTGAATACTTGTACTTGTACTTGGATTCGTGATATCGCAATGCAAATAGAGGGGGGGTAGAGGGGGGAAAGAAAGAAAGGGTGATGGGAAAGGAGAAATAGAGCGTAGCATATCCCTGCTCTCTTTCTCCCTTCTCTTTCACTCTTTATAATTCTCTTCCTTCCTAACCCACATAGAAGGGGCAGCCAGGTAAGGTAGCAAGCAGACAGGTGGGCGGGTGGGCGGGTGTACTCACAATGGGCGAGGCGTTGATGTAGTCGGAGCCGTTGACGTTGGCGTGGGCGTTAAGCACCACGCGGTTGTTGTCGTAGGGCACGGCGTCAGGGTAGCGGTTCTTCTGGTTGTTCTCGGGCTGTTTGGGGGGGAAGGAAGAGGAGGAAGAGGAGGAGGAGGAGGAGGAGGAGGAGGAGAAGATGGTACAGTTTGTTAGTTTATTATTATTTGTAGTTTTAATTGTTTGCTGACTAATTCTATTCTTCTCTCTCTCTCTCTCTCTCACTCTCTCTCTCTCTCATACTCCCTCCCTCTTTCCTTATCGCATTCTCTCTCTTTCCCCTTTCTCTCTCCTTCTCTCTCTTCTCTCTCTCTCTCTCTTACTCTCCCCTTCCTTCTCATTGTATTTCTCTCCTCTTCCCTCCTCTCTCTCTTCTGTTTCCCTTTCCTCCTCATTGCTCTCTCTCTCTCTCTCTCTCTCTCTCTCTCTCTCTCTCTCTCTCTCTCTCTCTCTCTCTCTCTCTCTCTCTCTCTCTCTCTCTCTCTCTCTCTCTCTCTCTCTCTCTCTCTCTCTCTCTCTCTCTCTCTCTCTCTCTCTCTCTCTCTCTCTCTCTCTCTCTCTCTCGGCCTCTTGCAGTTTCCCTATGTTCTTGTGTTCTTATGTTCTTTCTACCCCTTCCATTCCTCTATTTCTTTCTCCCTTCCCCCCTTCCTCCCCCTTCTACCCATACCTTGAGGGCGAGGGTGGTGGCGCAGGAGTCCGCTTCGTAGGCGCAGAGGGCGATCCACTCTTGTTCCAGACGGTCCTTGTTCTTCAGGTGATCCTCCATGTACGACTGTGGAGGAGAGGGAGATGAGGTTAGTGGAGGGGGAGGTGTGGAGGAGGGAGGGGACAGATGTGGTGGAATGTGGAAGGTCAGTAATTATGGAGGTAAGGTTAGTGGAGGATTAACACATGTGGAGGAAAGTGGAGGCAAGGTTAGTGGAGGGAGGTGGAGCGGAGAGGAGGAGTAACAGCTGTGGAGGGAAGAGGAGGTGGAGGGAAAGGGAGGGGGGGACATGAGTGGAGGGAGGTGGAGGAGAGAGGAGGAGTAACAGGTGTGGATGGAAGTGGAGGTGGAGGGAAGGGGAGGGGGGACAGGAGTGGAGGGAGGTGGAGGAGAGAGGAGTAACAGGTGTGGAGGAAAGTGGAGGTGGAGGGAAGGGGAGGGGGGACAGGAGAGGAGGAAAATGGAGGCAAGGTTAGTGGAGGGAGGTGGAGCAGAGAGGAGGGATAACAGGTGTGGAGGGAAGAGGACGTGGAGGGAATGGAAGGAGGAACATGTGTGGAGGCAAGGTTAGTGGAGGAGGTGGAGAGGAAGGGAGGGGAGGAGGTGGAGGGGAACACAAGTGGAAGAAGGTGAAGTCAAGGCAGCAGGTGTTGAAGAAGGTGGAATGGGAGCACGTGTGGAGGAGGTGGAAGGGAAACAAATGTGGAAGAAAGTGGAATTGAGGGAACTAATGTGGAACAGGTGGAGCGGGAACACGTGTGGAGGAGGTGGAAGACAGAGGAAGAGAAGGTGGAGGAGGATGTGGAGGTGTTTGTGGAAGTGGAAGACAGTGAGTGGTGGAAGGGAAGAGGAAGAAAGAGGAAGAGGGAGAGGAGGAGGAAGAGGAAAAGAAAGAGGAGGAGAGGAAAATGAAGAAGAGGAGGAAAAGGAGGAAAATAAAATTGGACCCCAAAGAAGTATATTGTCATTAGTACTACTACTACTACTACTACTACTACTACTACTATTACTACTACTACTACACAACACAGGTAATTATGTTAATGAATAGGGGAGGGAAAGGAAGGCAGGTGCAAACAGGTGTGTGTGTGTGTGTGTGTGTGTGTGTGTGTGTGTGTGTGTGTGTGTGTGTGTGTGTGTGTGTGAATAGTAGACGGAATGGAAAAATAAGCTCAAAAAATAAATAATAAAAGGTAGAAAAAATAATGAGGTGGAACAAAGGACTGTGGAAGAGGAGGAGGAGGAGGAGGAGGAGGAGGAGGGAAAAATTTCTATGATAATAAGAGGAAAAAGTGAATCTTGTCTCGAGGGAAATAACGTAAGAAAACACGATAATGAGAGAGAGAGAGAGAGAGAGAGAGAGAGAGAGAGAGAGAGAGAGAGAGAGAGAGAGAGAGAGAGAGACCTATGAACTCCACTCTCCCCCTCTCTCTCCCCCCCAAAAACAAAACAAAACAATAAACAACAACAAAACTGACAAACAAATCCAGAAATCAAAACAAAACAAGAAAAAAGAAAGGAAAAAGATCAAGAAAATGATAAGAAATAAAATCGGTTTTCATACTTAGACATTATGAGGAAAAAAATAATTGTAAGGAGGAGGAGGAGGAGGAGGAGGAGGAGGAGGAAGAGGAAGAAAAGAATAAAAGAGGCAGACAGAGCGTAAACAAGAGAAGGAGGAGGAGGAGGAGGAGGAGGACAACAACAACAGACAGGAGGAGGAGGAGGAGTGGAGGAGGAGGAGGAGTAGAGGAGGAGGAGTGGAGGAGGAGGAGGAGGAGGAGGAGGAGGAGGAGGAAGACTGGAAAATGGGAAAAAAATGATAAAAAAAAAAGAGGAGGGGGAAGAAGAAGAGGCTGAAGAAGATAAAGAAGAGGGAAAAGAAGAAGGAAAAAATAGACCATTAGAACTTTTATTTCGACGCCATCTTTCCTTTGGGCTTCTTTTCATTCTCCTTCTATTTTACTTTTGGGCTATTTTTATTACCTTCATATTTTGGGCTATTTTTATGACCCTTTGTATTTTGGGCTATTTTTTTATTCCGCATTTCTATTGGGCTATTTTTTCCTGACGGTGAAGATAATTAGGTTGAATTGAGAGGGAGGAAAATAGGTGAGGCAAGGGGGAGGGGCGAGAGGAGGGAGGAGGGGAGGGACAGGTGAGTGTTGTTGTTGTTGTTGTTGTTGTTGTTGTTGTTGGTGGTGGTGGTGGTGGAAGAAGAGAAGACGAAAGTTAAGGAAGGAGGAGGAGGAAGAGGAGGAGGAGGAGGTAGAGAAGAAGAGAAGAGGCGATTAGGAAAAAGAAGAAGAGAATAGTTGAAGGTGGAATGAATAGGAGGAGGAGAAGAAAGAAGAGGAAGAGGAGGAGGAGGAGGAGGAAGAGGAGGAGGAGGAGGAGGTTGGAGTGTGGTAGAGGAAACAGGAAAAAAAAAGTAGAAAATGAAAAATAAGTAGAAAAAAATAAAACCAGGAAGAGTAGAGGCAGGAGGAGGAGGAGGAGGAGGAAGAAATAGAAACAAAGGAAATGGTGGAAAACAAGAAAAGAAGGGAAACCAAGAAGAGGAGGAGGAGGAGGAGGAGGAGGAGGAGGAGGCGGAGGAGGAGGAGAAAAAAAAAGAAACCTGAAGAAGTAGAGGAAGACGTGAAAAGGGAGAGAGGGGAGGGTAGATAAGGAGGGGAGAGAGAGAGAGAGAGAGAGAGAGAGAGAGAGAGAGAGAGAGAGAGAGAGAGAGAGAGAGAGAGAGAGAGAGAGAGAGAGAGAGAGGAGAAGAAGGAATAAAAAGGGGAAGAGGAAGAATTAGAACAAAAAGAGGAAATGAAGAAAGAAAGCAAATGGAGGTGAATGATATATACAAAACTCCCAAAAGTGAAGAGGAAGAAGAAGGAAGAGGTGGAGGAGGTGGAGAACAGGTGGAGATGACTTACCAGCACCATGTGGCCAGTGGAGATATCCATGTTGGAGGTCACTGGCTCCTCACTCCTGAAAGAATGAATCACTTAAGGACCATGCTCAGTTAGTCAGTCAGTCAGTCAGTCAGTCAAGCAGAAGTTAAGAAGAGATAAGAGTCGATAAATCCGTCAGTCAGTCAGTCAGTCAGTTAGTCAGTCAGTTAGTCTATCGGTCAGTCAGTCAGTCAGTCAGTCAGTCAGTTAGTCTATCGGTCAGTCAGTCAGTCAGTCAGTCAGTTAGTCTATCGGTCAGTCAGTCACTCAGTCAGTCAGTCAGTCTATCGGTCAGTCAGTCACTCAGGCAGGCAGTTAGGTATTAAGACCAGCTATGAAGTTAATAAATCAATCAGTCAGTCAGTCAGTAAGCCAGCTATTCAGTCAGTCCCTTTGTCAGCCATTCACTCAGTTAGTCAGCCAGCCAGATATTTAGACAGTCAGTCAGTCAGGTAAGTCAGTTAGGCAAGTCAGTCAGTTAGTCAGTCAGTCAGTCAAGTCAGTTAGTAAGTTCATCAGTCAATCACGTCAGTC